>NW_026890391.1:900000-1157500 GCF_963514075.1 Conger conger
GCCAGGGCACATTCACTCCACTCAGCCTGGGCACTTCCAGTCCCACTCTGCCCAGGAACCTCCACTACCACTCTGACTGGGAACCTCCGCTACTCCTCTCCACACCCGGCTCTCCACCCGACTCACGGGGGCCCACTCTTAAGCCCTCCCGCCGCAAGTAATAGGCCCTTTGCCCGGGCGGAAAGTGAACCGCGGAACTGTGTCCCGCCCTCAATTCTCGTCCGATCGGAACGCGGTTTGGACCCGTTCTCCTGGGCGGCCTCGCAGCCCCTCCAGACCCAGCCAGTTAGCTCCAAGGGGCCGCCCCGAGCACGGGGAGGGGTGACACTTGACGCTTTGGCGCAACGGTGCCCGCGCCACGAGCCAAAAAGCGCCCCCCTCTCTCCGCGCCCATTCAAGGCAATGGGGAAACGCACGTTTCGGGCTCCGGCGGCTGGGCACATTCACTCCACTCTGTCTAGGCACATTGACTCAGATTCAGCCTGGGCACATTCACTCCACTCCGCCTGGGCACTTCCAGTCCCACTCTGCCTGGGAACCTGCACTCCACTCGGCCTGGGCACCTCCACTCCACTCAGCCTGGGCACATTCACTCCACTCAGCCTTGGCACTTCCAGTCCCACTCTGCCAGGGAACCCCAACTCCACTCAGCCTGGGCACCTCCACTCCACTCAGCCTGGGCACATTCACTCCACTCAGCCTGGGCACTTCCAATCCCACTCTGCCTGGGAACCTGCACTCCACTCAGCCTGGGCACCTCCACTCCACTCAGCCTGGGTACATTCACTCCACTCAGCCTGGGCACTTCCAATCCCACTCTGCCTGGGAACCTGCACTCCACTCAGCCTGGGCACCTCCACTCCACTCAGCCTGGGCACATTCACTCCACTCAGCCTTGGCACTTCCAGTCCCACTCTGCCAGGGACCCCCAACTCCACTCAGCCTGGGCACCTCCACTCCACTGAGTCTGGGCACATTCACTCCACTCAGCCTGGGCACTTCCAGTCCCACTCTGCCTGGGAACCTGCACTCCACTCGGCCTGGGCACCTCCACTCCACTCAGCCTGGCCACATTCACTCCACTCAGCCAGGGCACATTCACTCCACTCAGCCTGGGCACTTCCAGTCCCACTCTGCCCAGGAACCTCCACTCCCACTCTGACTGGGAACCTCCGCTACTCCTCTCCACACCCGGCTCTCCACCCGACTCACGGGGGCCCACTCTTAAGCCCTCCCGCCGCAAGTAATAGGCCCTTTGCCCGGGCGGAAAGTGAACCGCGGAACTGTGTCCCGCCCTCAATTCTCGTCCGATCGGAACGCGGTTTGGACCCGTTCTCCTGGGCGGCCTCGCAGCCCCTCCAGACCCAGCCAGTTAGCTCCAAGGGGCCGCCCCGAGCACGGGGAGGGGTGACACTTGACGCTTTGGCGCAACGGTGCCCGCGCCACGAGCCAAAAAGCGCCCCCCTCCCTCCGCGCCCATTCAAGGCAATGGGGAAACGCACGTTTCGGGCTCCGGCGGCTGGGCACATTCACTCCACTCTGTCTAGGCACATTGACTCCCATTCAGGCTGGGCACATTCACTCCACTCCGCCTGGGCACTTCCAGTACCACTCTGCCTGGGAACCTGCACTCCACTCGGCCTGGGCACCTCCACTCCACTCAGCCTGGGCACATTCACTCCACTCAGCGTTGGCACCTCCAGTCCCACTCTGCCAGGAAACCCCAACTCCACTCAGCCTGGGCACCTCCACTCCACTCAGCCTGGGCACATTCACTCCACGCAGCCTGGGCACTTCCAATCCCACTCTGCCTGGGAACCTGCACTCCACTCAGACTGGACACCTCCACTCCATTCAGCCTGGGCACATTCACTCCACTCAGCCTGGGCACTTCCAGTCCCACTCTGCCTGGGAACCTGCACTCCACTCAGCCTGGGCACCTCCACTCCACTCAGCCTGGGCACATTCACTCCACTCAGCCTGGGCACATTCACTCCACTCAGCCTGGGCACATTCACTCCACTCAGCCTGGGCACTTCCAGTCCCACTCTGCTGGGAACCTGCACTCCACTCAGCCTGGGAACCTCCACTCCACGCAGCCTGGGCACATTCACTCCACTCAGCCAGGGCACTTCCAGTCCCTCTCTGCCTGGGAACCCCAACTCCACTCACCCTGGGCACCTCCACTCCACTCAGCCTGGGCACATTCACTCCACTCTGTCTAGGCACATTGACTCCCATTCAGCCTGGGCACATTCACTCCACTCCGCCTGGGCACTTCCAGTCCCACTCTGCCTGGGAACCTGCACTCCACTCGGCCTGGGCACCTCCACTCCACTCAGCCTGGGCACATTCACTCCACTCAGCCTGGGCACTTCCAATCCCACTCTGCCTGGGAACCTGCACTCCACTCAGCCTGGGAACCTCCACTCCACTCAGCCTGGGCACATTCACTCCACTCTGCCTGGGCACATTCACTCCACTCAGCCTGGGCACATTCACTCCACTCAGCCTTGGCACTTCCAGTCCCACTCTGCCAGGGAACCCCAACTCCACTCAGCCTGGGCACCTCCACTCCACTCAGCCTGGGCACATTCACTCCACTCAGCCTGGGCACTTCCAGTCCCACTCTGCCTGGGAACCTGCACTCCACTCAGCCTGGGCACCTCCAATCCACTCAGCCTGGGCACATTCTCTCCAGTCAGCCTGGGCACATTCACTCCACTCAGCCTGGGCACATTCACTCCACTCAGCCTGGGCACATTCACTCCACTCAGCCAGGGCACAGTCACTCCACTCAGCCTGGGCACTTCCAGTCCCACTCTGCCCAGGAACCTCCACTCCCACTCTGACTGGGAACCTCCGCTACTCCTCTCCACACCCGGCTCTCCACCCGACTCGCGGGGGCCCACTCTTAAGCCCTCCCGCCGCAAGTTATAGGCCCTTTGCCCGGGCGGAAAGTGAACCGCGGAACTGTGTCCCGCCCTCAATTCTCGTCCGATCGGAACGCGGTTTGGACCCGTTCTCCTGGGCGGCCTCGCAGCCCCTCCAGACCCAGCCAGTTAGCTCCAAGGGGCCGCCCCGAGCACGGGGAGGTGTGACACTTGACGCTTTGGCGCAACGGTGCCCGCGCCACGAGCCAAAAAGCGCCCCCCTCTCTCCGCGCCCATTCAAGGCAATGGGGAAACGCACGTTTCGGGCTCTGGCGGCCGGGCACATTCACTCCACTCTGTCTAGGCACATTGACTCCCATTCAGCCTGGGCACATTCACTCCACTCCGCCTGGGCACTTCCAGTCCCACTCTGCCTGGGAACCTGCACTCCACTCGGCCTGGGCACCTCCACTCCACTCAGCCTGGGCACATTCACTCCACTCAGCCTTGGCACTTCCAGTCCCACTCTGCCAGGGAACCCCAACTTCACTCAGCCTGGGCACCTCCACTCCACTCAGCCTGGGCACATTCACTCCACTCAGCCTGGGCACTTCCAGTCCCACTCTGCCTGGGAACCTGCACTCCACTCAGCCTGGGCACCTCCAATCCACTCAGCCTGGGCACATTCTCTCCAGTCAGCCTGGGCACATTCACTCCACTCAGCCTGGGCACCTCCACTCCACTCAGCCTGGCCACATTCACTCCACTCAGCCAGGGCACATTCACTCCACTCAGCCTGGGCACTTCCAGTCCCACTCTGCCCAGGAACCTCTACTCCCACTCTGACTGGGAACCTCCGCTACTCCTCTCCACACCCGGCTCTCCACCCGACTCACGGGGGCCCACTCTTAAGCCCTCCCGCCGCAAGTAATAGGCCCTTTGCCCGGGCGGAAAGTGAACCGCGGATCTGTGTCCCGCCCTCAATTCTCGTCCGATCGGAACGCGGTGTGGACCCGTTCTCCTGGGCGGCCTCGCAGCCCCTCCAGACCCAGCCAGTTAGCTCCAAGGGGCCGCCCCGAGCACGGGGAGGGGTGACACTTGACGCTTTGGCGCAACGGTGCCCGCGCCACGAGCCAAAAAGCGCCCCCCTCTCTCCGCGCCCATTCAAGGCAATGGGGAAACGCACGTTTCGGGCTCCGGCGGCTGGGCACATTCACTCCACTCTGTCTAGGCACATTGACTCCCATTCAGCCTGGGCACATTCACTCCACTCCGCCTGGGCACTTCCAGTCCAACTCTGCCTGGGAACCTGCACTCCACTCGGCCTGGGCACCTCCAGTCCACTCAGCCTGGGCACATTCACTCCACTCAGCCTTGGCACTTCCAGTCCCACTCTGCCAGGGAACCCCAACTCCACTCAGCCTGGGCACCTCCACTCCACTCAGCCTGGGATCATTCACTCCACTCAGCCTGGGCACTTCCAATCCCACTCTGCCTGGGAACCTGCACTCCACTCAGCCTGGGCACCTCCACTCCACTCAGCCTGGGTACATTCACTCCACTCAGCCTGGGCACTTCCAATCCCACTCTGCCTGGGAACCTGCACTCCACTCAGCCTGGGCACCTCCACTCCACTCAGCCTGGGCACATTCACTCCACTCAGCCTTGGCACTTCCAGTCCCACTCTGCCAGGGACCCCCAACTCCACTCAGCCTGGGCACCTCCACTCCACTCAGCCTGGGCACATTCACTCCACTCAGCCTTGGCACTTCCAGTCCCACTCTGCCTGGGAACCTGCACTCCACTCGGCCTGGGCACCTCCTGTCCACTCAGCCTGGCCACATTCACTCCACTCAGCCAGGGCACATTCACTCCACTCAGCCTGGGCACTTCCAGTCCCACTCTGCCCAGGAACCTCCACTCCCACTCTGACTGGGAACCTCCGCTACTCCTCTCCACACCCGGCTCTCCACCCGACTCGCGGGGGCCCACTCTTAAGCCCTCCCGCCGCAAGTTATAGGCCCTTTGCCCGGGCGGAAAGTGAACCGCGGAACTGTGTCCCGCCCTCAATTCTCGTCCGATCAGAACGCGGTTTGGACCCGTTCTCCTGGGCGGCATCGCAGCCCCTCCAGACCTAGCCAGTTAGCTCCAAGGGGCCGCCCCGAGCACGGGGAGGTGTGACACTTGACGCTTTGGCGCAACGGTGCCCGCGCCACGAGCCAAAAAGCGCGCCCCTCTCTCCGCGCCCATTCAAGGCAATGGGGAAACGCACGTTTCGGGCTCCGGCGGCCGGGCACATTCACTCCACTCTGTCTAGGCACATTGACTCCCATTCAGCCTGGGCACATTCACTCCACTCCGCCTGGGCACTTCCAGTCCCACTCTGCCTGGGAACCTGCACTCCACTCGGCCTGGGCACCTCCAGTCCACTCAGCCTGGGCACATTCACTCCACTCCGCCTGGGCACTTCCAGTCCCACTCTGCCTGGGAACCTGCACTCCACTCGGCCTGGGCACCTCCACTCCAGTCAGCCTGGGCACATTCACTCCACTCAGCCTGGGCACTTCCAATCCCACTCTGCCAGGGAACCTGCACTCCACTCAGCCTGGGCACATGCAATCCACTCAGCCTGGGGACATTCACTCCACTCAGCCTGGGAACTTCCAATCCCACTCTGCCTGGGAACCAGCACTCCACTCAGCCTGGGCACCTCTACTCCACTCAGCCTGGGTACATTCACTCCACTCAGCCTTGGCACTTCCAGTCCCACTCTGCCAGGGAACCCCAACTCCACTCAGCCTGGGCACCTCCACTCCACTCCGCCTGGGCACATTCTCTCCACTCAGCCTGGGCACTTCCAATCCCACTCTGCCTGGGAACCTGCACTCCACTCAGCCTGGGCACCTCCACTCCACTCAGCCTGGGTACTTCCAATCCCACTCTGCTGGGAACCTCCACTCCCACTCTGACTGGGAACCTCCGCTACTCCTCTCCACACCCGGCTCTCCACCCGACTCGCGGGGGCCCACTCTTAAGCCCTCCCGCCGCAAGTTATAGGCCCTTTGCCCGGGCGGAAAGTGAACCGCGGAACTGTGTCCCGCCCTCAATTCTCGTCCGATCGGAACGCGGTTTGGACCCGTTCTCCTGGGCGGCATCGCAGCCCCTCCAGACCCAGCCAGTTAGCTCCAAGGGGCCGCCCCGAGCACGGGGAGGTGTGACACTTGACGCTTTGGCGCAACGGTGCCCGCGCCACGAGCCAAAATGCGCGCCCCTCTCTCCGCGCCCATTCAAGGCAATGGGGAAACGCACGTTTCGGGCTCCGGCGGCCGGGCACATTCACTCCACTCTGTCTAGGCACATTGACTCCCATTCAGCCTGGGCACATTCACTCCACTCCGCCTGGGCACTTCCAGTCCCACTCTGCCTGGGAACCTGCACTCCACTCGGCCTGGGCACCTCCACTCCAGTCAGCCTGGGCACATTCACTCCACTCAGCCTGGGAACTTCCAATCCCACTCTGCCTGGGAACCAGCACTCCACTCAGCCTGGGCACCTCCACTCCACTCAGCCTGGGTACATTCACTCCACTCAGCCTTGGCACTTCCAGTCCCACTCTGCCAGGGAACCCCAACTCCACTCAGCCTGGGCACCTCCACTCCACTCAGCCTGGGCACATTCACTCCACTCAGCCTGGGCACTTCCAATCCCACTCTGCCTGGGAACCTGCACTCCACTCAGCCTGGGCACCTCCACTCCACTCAGCCTGGGTACTTCCAATCCCACTCTGCTGGGAACCTGCACTCCACTCAGCCTGGGAACCACCACTCCACGCAGCCTGGGCACATTCACTCCACTCAGCCTGGGCACTTCCAGTCCCTCTCTGCCTGGGAACCCCAACTCCACTCAGCCTGGGCACCTCCACTCCACTCAGCCTGGGCACATTCACTCCACTCTGTCTAGGCACATTGACTCCCATTCAGCCTGGGAACATTCACTCCACTCAGCCTGGGCACATTCACTCCACTCAGCCTGGGCACTTCCAGTCCCACTCTGCCTGGGAACCTGCACTCCACTCAGCCTGGGCACCTCCAATCCACTCAGCCTGGGCACATTCTCTCCAGTCAGCCTGGGCACATTCACTCCACTCAGCCTGGGCACATTCACTCCACTCAGCCAGGGCACATTCACTCCACTCAGCCTGTGCACTTCCAGTCCCACTCTGCCCAGGAACCTCCACTCCCACTCTGACTGGGAACCTCCGCTACTCCTCTCCACACCCGGCTCTCCACCCGACTCGCGGGGGCCCACTCTTAAGCCCTCCCGCCGCAAGTTATAGGCCCTTTGCCCGGGCGGAAAGTGAACCGCGGAACTGTGTCCCGCCCTCAATTCTCGTCCGATCGGAACGCGGTTTGGACCCGTTCTCCTGGGCGGCCTCGCAGCCCCTCCAGACCCAGCCAGTTAGCTCCAAGGGGCCGCCCCGAGCACGGGGAGGTGTGACACTTGACGCTTTGGCGCAACGGTGCCCGCGCCACGAGCCAAAAAGCGCCCCCCTCTCTCCGCGCCCATTCAAGGCAATGGGGAAACGCACGTTTCGGGCTCCGGCGGCCGGGCACATTCACTCCACTCTGTCTAGGCACATTGACTCCCATTCAGCCTGGGCACATTCACTCCACTCCGCCTGGGCACTTCCAGTCCCACTCTGCCTGTGAACCTGCACTCCACTCGGCCTGGGCACCTCCACTCCAGTCAGCCTGGGCACATTCACTCCACTCAGCCTGGGCACTTCCAATCCCACTCTGCCAGGGAACCTGCACTCCACTCAGCCTGGGCACATGCAATCCACTCAGCCTGGGGACATTCACTCCACTCAGCCTGGGAACTTCCAATCCCACTCTGCCTGGGAACCAGCACTCCACTCAGCCTGGGCACCTCCACTTCCTTCAGCCTGGGTACATTCACTCCACTCAGCCTTGGCACTTCCAGTCCCACTCTGCCAGGGAACCCCAACTCCACTCAGCCTGGGTACCTCCACTCCACTCAGCCTGGGCACATTCACTCCACTCAGCCTGGGCACTTCCAATCACACTCTGCCTGGGAACCTGCACTCCACTCAGCCTGGGACCTCCACTCCACTCAGCCTGGGTACTTCCAATCCCACTCTGCTGGGAACCTGCACTCCACTCAGCCTGGGAACCTCCACTCCACGCAGCCTGGGCACATTCACTCCACTCAGCCTGGGCACTTCCAATCCCACTCTGCCTGGGAACCAGCACTCCACTCAGCCTGGGCACCTCCACTCCACTCAGCCTGGGTACATTACTCCACTCTGCCTGGGCACTTCCAATCCCACTCTGCCTGGGAACCAGCACTCCACTCAGCCTGGGCACCTCCACTCCACTCAGCGTTGGCACTTCCAGTCCCACTCTGCCAGGGAACCCCAACTCCACTCAGCCTGGGCACCTCCACTCCACTCAGCCTGGGCACATTCACTCCACTCACGGTTGGAACTTCCAGTTCCACTCTGCCAGGGAACCCCAACTCCATTCAGCCTGGGCACCTCCACTCCACTCAGCCTGGGCACATTCACTCCACTCAGCCTGGGCACTTCCAATCCCACTCTGCCTGGGAACCTGCACTCCACTCAGCCTGGGCACCTCCACTCCATTCAGCCTGGGCACATTCACTCCACTCAGCCTGGGCACTTCCAGTCCCACTCTGCCTGGGAACCTGCACTCCACTCAGCCTGGGCACCTCCACTCCACTCAGCCTGGGCACATTCACTCCACTCTGCCTGGGCACATTCACTCCACTCAGCCTGGGCACATTCACTCCACTCAGCCTGGGCACTTCCAGTCCCACTCTGCTGGGAGCCTGCACTCGACTCAGCCGGGGAACCTCCACTCCACGCAGCCTGGGCACATTCACTCCACTCAGCCAGGGCACTTCCAGTCCCTCTCTGCCTGGGAACCCCAACTCCACTCAGCCTGGGCACCTCCACTCCACTCAGCCTGGGCACATTCACTCCACTCTGTCTAGGCACATTGACTCCCATTCAGCCTGGGATCATTCACTCCACTCAGCCTGGGCACATTCACTCCACTCAGCCTGGGCACTTCCAGTCCCACTCTGCCTGGGAACCTGCACTCCACTCAGCCTGGGCACCTCCAATCCACTCAGCCTGGGCACATTCTCTCCACTCAGCCTGGGCACATTCACTCCACTCAGCCTGGGCAGATTCACTCCACTCAGCCTGGGCACATTCACTCCACTCAGCCAGGGCACATTCACTCCACTCAGCCTGGGCACTTCCAGTCCCACTCTGCCCAGGAACCTCCACTCCCACTCTGACTGGGAACCTCCGCTACTCCTCTCCACACCCGGCTCTCCACCCGACTCGCGGGGGCCCACTCTTAAGCCCTCCCGCCGCAAGTTATAGGCCCTTTGCCCGGGCGGAAAGTGAACCGCGGAACTGTGTCCCGCCCTCAATTCTCGTCCGATCGGAACGCGGTTTGGACCCGTTCTCCTGGGCGGCCTCGCAGCCCTTCCAGACCCAGCTAGTAAGCTCCAAGGGGCCGCCCCGAGCACGGGGCGGTGTGACTCTTGACGCTTTGGCGCAACGGTGCCCGCGCCACGAGCCAAAAAGCGCCCCCCTCTCTCCGCGCCCATTCAAGGCAATGGGGAAACGCACGTTTCGGGCTCCGGCGGCCGGGCACATTCACTCCACTCTGTCTAGGCACATTGACTCCCATTCAGACTGGGCACATTCACTCCACTCCGCCTGGGCACTTCCAGTCCCACTCTGCCTGGGAACCTGCACTCCACTCGGCCTGGGCACCTCCACTCCACTCAGCCTGGGCACATTCACTCCACTCAGCCTTGGCACTTCCAGTCCCACTCTGCCAGGGAACCCCAACTCCACTCAGCCTGGGCACATTCACTCCACTCAGCCTGGGCACATTCACTCCACTCAGCCTGGGCACATTCACTCCACTCAGCCAGGGCACATTCACTCCACTCAGCCTGGGCACTTCCAGTCCCACTCTGCCCAGGAACCTCCACTCCCACTCTGACTGGGAACCTCCGCTACTCCTCTCCACACCCGGCTCTCCACCCGACTCGCGGGGGCCCACTCTTAAGCCCTCCCGCCGCAAGTTATAGGCCCTTTGCCCGGGCGGAAAGTGAACCGCGGAACTGTGTCCCGCCCTCAATTCTCGTCCGATCGGAACGCGGTTTGGACCCGTTCTCCTGGGCGGCCTCGCAGCCCTTCCAGACCCAGCTAGTAAGCTCCAAAGGGCCGCCCCGAGCACGGGGAGGTGTGACTCTTGACGCTTTGGCGCAACGGTGCCCGCGCCACGAGCCAAAAAGCGCCCCCCTCTCTCCGCGCCCATTCAAGGCAATGGGGAAACGCACGTTTCGGGCTCCGGCGGCCGGGCACATTCACTCCACTCTGTCTAGGCACATTGACTCCCATTCAGCCTGGGCACATTCACTCCACTCCGCCTGGGCACTTCCAGTCCAACTCTGCCTGGGAACCTGCACTCCACTCGGCCTGGGCACCTCCACTCCACTCAGCCTGGGCACATTCACTCCACTCAGCCTGGGCACTTCCAGTCCCACTCTGCCTGGGAACCTGCACTCCACTCAGCCTGGGCACCTCCACTCAGCCTGGGCACCTCCACTCCATTCAGCCTGGGCACATTCACTCCACTCAGCCTGGGCACTTTCAGTCACACTCTGCCTGGCAACCTGCACTCCACTCGGCCTGGGCATCTCCACTCCACTCAGCCTGGGCACATTCACTCCACTCAGCCTTGGCACTTCCAGTCCCACTCTGCCAGGGAACCCCAACTCCACTCAGCCTGGGCACCTCCACTCCACTCAGCCTGGGCACATTCACTCAACTCAGCCTGGGCACTTACAGTCCCACTCTGCCTGGGAACCTGCACTCCACTCGGCCTGGGCACCTCCACTCCACTCAGCCTGGGCACATTCACTCCACTCAGCCTGGGCACTTCCAATCCCACTCTGCTTTGGTGCCTGCACTCCACTCAGCCTGGGCACCTCCACTCCACTCAGCCTGGCCACATTCACTCCACTCAGCCAGGGCACATTCACTCCACTCAGCCTGGGCACTTCCAGTCCCACTCTGCACAGGAACCTCCACTCCCACTCTGACTGGGAACCTCCGCTACTCCTCTCCAGACCCGGCTCTCCACCCGACTCGCGGGGGCCCACTCTTAAGCCCTCCCGCCGCAAGTTATAGGCCCTTTGCCCGGGCGGAAAGTGAACCGCGGAACTGTGTCCCGCCCTCAATTCTCGTCCGATCGGAACGCGGTTTGGACCCGTTCTCCTGGGCGGCCTCGCTGCCCCTCCAGACCCAGCCAGTTAGCTCCAAGGGGCCGCCCCGAGCACGGGGAGGGGTGACACTTGACGCTTTGGCGCAACGGTGCCCGCGCCACGAGCCAAAAAGCGCCCCCCTCTCTCCGCGCCCATTCAAGGCAATGGGGAAACGCACGTTTCGGGCTCCGGCGGCCGGGCACATTCACTCCACTCTGTCTAGGCACATTGACTCCCATTCAGCCTGGGCACAGTCACTCCACTCCGCCTGGGCACTTCCAGTCCCACTCTGCCTGGGAACCTGCACTCCACTCGGCCTGGGCACCTCCACTCCACTCAGCCTGGGCACATTCACTCCACTCAGCGTTGGCACTTCCAATCCCACTCTCCCTG
Organism: Conger conger; assembly: GCF_963514075.1. Lineage (NCBI taxonomy): Eukaryota > Metazoa > Chordata > Actinopteri > Anguilliformes > Congridae > Conger > Conger conger. The sequence goes on from NW_026890391.1 coordinate 911,604, forward strand.
GGAACCTGCACTCCTCTCAGCCTGGGCACCTGCACTCCACTCAGCCTGGGTACATTACTCCACTCAGCCTGGGCACTTCCAATCCCACTCTGCCTGGGAACCAGCACTCCACTCAGCCTCGGCACCTCCACTCCACTCAGCCTTGGCACATTCACTCCACTCAGCGTTGGCACTTCCAGTCCCACTCTGCCAGGGAACCCCAACTCCACTCAGCCTGGGCACCTCCACTCCACTCAGCCTGGGCACATTCACTCCACTCACCGTTGGCACTTCCAGTCCCACTCTGCCAGGGAACCCCAACTCCATTCAGCCTGGGCACCTCCACTCCAATCAGCCTGGGCACATTCACTCCACTCAGCCTGGGCACTTCCAATCCCACTCTGCCTGGGAACCTGCACTCCACTCAGCCTGGGCACCTCCACTCCATTCAGCCTGGGCACATTCACTCCACTCAGCCTGGGCACTTCCAGTCCCACTCTGCCAGGGAACCTGCACTCCACTCAGCCTGGGCACCTCCACTCCACTCAGCCTGGGCACATTCACTCCACTCTGCCTGGGCACATTCACTCCACTCAGCCTGGGCACATTCACTCCACTCAGCCTGGGCACTTCCAGTCCCACTCTGCTGGGAACCTGCACTCCACTCAGCCTGGGAACCTCCACTCCACACAGCCTGGGCACATTCACTCCACTCAGCCAGGGCACTTCCAGTCCCTCTCTGCCTGGGAACCCCAACTCCACTCAGCCTGGGCACCTCCACTCCACTCAGCCTGGGCACATTCACTCCACTCTGTCTAGGCACATTGATTCCCATTCAGCCTGGGATCATTCACTCCACTCAGCCTGGGCACATTCACTCCACTCAGTCTGGGCACTTCCAGTCCCACTCTGCCTGGGAACCTGCACTCCACTCAGCCTGGGCACCTCCAATCCACTCAGCCTGGGCACATTCTCTCCACTCAGCCTGGGCACATTCACTCCACTCAGCCTGGGCACATTCACTCCACTCAGCCTGGCCACATTCACTCCACTCAGCCAGGGCACATTCACTCCACTCAGCCTGGGCACATTCTCTCCACTCAGCCTGGGCACATTCACTCCACTCAGCCTGGGCACATTCACTCCACTCAGCCTGGGCACATTCACTCCACTCAGCCTGGGGACTTCCAGTCCCACTCTGCCTGGGAACCTGCACTCCACTCGGCCTGGGCACCTCCACTCCACTCAGCCTGGGCACATTCACTCCACTCAGCCTTGGCACTTCCAGTCCCACTCTGCCAGGGAACCCCAACTCCACTCAGCCTGGGCACCTCCACTCCACTCAGCCTGGGCACATTCACTCCACTCAGCCTGGGCACTTCCAATCCCACTCTGCCTGGGAACCTGCACTCCACTCAGCCTGGGCACATTGACTCCCATTCAGCCTGGGCACATTCATTCCACTCCGCCTGGGCACTTCCAATCCCACTCTGCCTGGGAACCTGCACTCCACTCAGCCTGGGCACCTCCACTCCACTCAGCCTGGGCACATTCACTCCACTCAGCCTTGGCACTTCCAGTCCCACTCTGCCAGGGACCCCCAACTCCACTCAGCCTGGGCACCTCCACTCCACTCAGCCTGGGCACATTCACTCCACTCAGCCTGGGCACTTCCAGTCCCACTCTGCCTGGGAACCTGCACTCCACTCGGCCTGGGCACCTCCACTCCACTCAGCCTGGCCACATTCACTCCACTCAGCCAGGGCACATTCACTCCACTCAGCCTGGGCACTTCCAGTCCCACTCTGCCCAGGAACCTCCACTCCCACTCTGACTGGGAACCTCCGCTACTCCTCTCCACACCCGGCTCTCCACCCGACTCGCGGGGGCCCACTCTTAAGCCCTCCCGCTGCAAGTTATAGGCCCTTTGCCCGGGCGGAAAGTGAACCGCGGAACTGTGTCCCGCCGTCAATTCTCGTCCGATCGGAAGGCGGTTTGGACCCGTTCTCCTGGGCGGCCTCGCAGCCCCTCCAAACCCCGCTAGTTAGCTCCAAGGGGCCGCCCCGAGCACGGGGAGGTGTGACACTTGACGCTTTGGCGCAACGGTGACCGCGCCACGAGCCAAAAAGCGCCCCCCTCTCTCCGCGCCCATTCAAGGCAATGGGGAAACGCACGTTTCGGGCTCCGGCGGCCGGGCACATTCACTCCACTCTGTCTAGGCACATTGACTCCCATTCAGCCTGGGCACATTCACTCCACTCCGCCTGGGCACTTCCAGTCCCACTCTGCCTGGGAACCTGCACTCCACTCGGCCTGGGCACCTCCACTCCACTCAGCCTGGGCACATTCACTCCACTCAGCCTTGGCACTTCCAGTCCCACTCTGCCAGGGAACCCCAACTCCACTCAGCCTGGGCACCTCCACTCCACTCAGCCTGGGCACATTCACTCCATTCAGCCTGGGCACTTCCAGTCCCACTCTGGCTGGGAACCTGCACTCCACTCAGCCTGGGCACCTCCAATCCACTCAGCCTGGGCACATTCTCTCCAGTCAGCCTGGGCACATTCACTCCACTCAGCCTGGGCACCTCCACTCCACTCAGCCTGGCCACATTCACTCCACTCAGCCAGGGCACATTCACTCCACTCAGCCTGGGCACTTCCAGTCCCACTCTGCCCAGGAACCTCCACTCCCACTCTGACTGGGAACCTTCGCTACTCCTCTCCACACCCGGCTCTCCACCCGACTCACGGGGGCCCACTCTTAAGCCCTCCCGCCGCAAGTAATAGGCCCTTTGCCCGGGCGGAAAGTGAACCGCGGAACTGTGTCCCGCCCTCAATTCTCGTCCGATCGGAACGCGGTTTGGACCCGTTCTCCTGGGCGGCCTCGCAGCCCCTCCAGACCCAGCCAGTTAGCTCCAAGGGGCCGCCCCGAGCACGGGGAGGGGTGACACTTGACGCTTTGGCGCAACGGTGCCCGCGCCACGAGCCAAAAAGCGCCCCCCTCTCTCCGCGCCCATTCACGGCAATGGGGAAACGCACGTTTCGGGCTCCGGCGGCTGGGCACATTCACTCCACTCTGTCTAGGCACATTGACTCCCATTCAGCCTGGGCACATTCACTCCACTCCGCCTGGGCACTTCCAGTCCCACTCTGCCTTGGAACCTGCACTCCACTCGGCCTGGGCACCTCCAGTCCACTCAGCCTGGGCACATTCACTCCACTCAGCCTTGGCACTTCCAGTCCCACTCTGCCAGGGAACCCCAACTCCACTCAGCCTGGGCACCTCCACTCCACTCAGCCTGGGCACATTCACTCCACTCAGCCTGGGCACTTCCAATCCCACTCTGCCTGGGAACCTGCACTCCACTCAGCCTGGGCACCTCCACTCCACTCAGCCTGGGTACATTCACTCCACTCAGCCTGGGCACTTCCAATCCCACTCTGCCTGGGAACCTGCACTCCACTCAGCCTGGGCACCTCCACTCCACTCAGCCTGGGCACATTCACTCCACTCAGCCTTGGCACTTCCAGTCCCACTCTGCCAGGGACCCCCAACTCCACTCAGCCTGGGCACCTCCACTCCACTCAGCCTGGGCACATTCACTCCACTCAGCCTGGGCACTTCCAGTCCCACTCTGCCTGGGAACCTGCACTCCACTCGGCCTGGGCACCTCCACTCCACTCAGCCTGGCCACATTCACTCCACTCAGCCAGGGCACATTCACTCCACTCAGCCTGGGCACTTCCAGTCCCACTCTGCCCAGGAACCTCCACTCCCACTCTGACTGGGAACCTCCGCTACTCCTCTCCACACCCGGCTCTCCACCCGACTCACGGGGGCCCACTCTTAAGCCCTCCCGCCGCAAGTTATAGGCCCTTTGCCCGGGCGGAAAGTGAACCGCGGAACTGTGTCCCGCCCTCAATTCTCGTCCGATCGGAACGCGGTTTGGACCCGTTCTCCTGGGCGGCCTCGCAGCCCCTCCAGACCCAGCCAGTTAGCTCCAAGGGGCCGCCCCGAGCACGGGGAGGGGTGACACTTGACGCTTTGGCGCAACGGTGCCCGCGCCACGAGCAAAAAAGCGCCCCCCTCTCTCCGCGCCCATTCAAGGCAATGGGGAAACGCACGTTTCGGGCTCCGGCGGCTGGGCACATTCACTCCACTCTGTCTAGGCACATTGACTCCCATTCAGCCTGGGCACATTCACTCCACTCATCCTGGGCACTTCCAGTCCCACTCTGCCTGGGAACCTGCACTCCACTCTGCCTGGGCACCTCCACTCCAGTCAGCCTGGGCACATTCACTCCACTCAGCCTGGGCACTTCCAATCCCACTCTGCCTGGGAACCTGCACTCCACTCAGCCTGGGCACTTCCAGTCCCACTCTGCCTGGGAACCTGCACTCCACTCAGCCTGGTCACCTCCACTCCATTCAGCCTGGGCACATTCACTCCACTCAGCCTGGGCACTTCCAGTCCCACTCTGCCTGGGAACCTGCACTCCAATCAGCCTGGGCACCTCCACTCCACTCAGCCAGGGCACATTCACTCCACTCTGCCTGGGCACATTCACTCCACTCAGCCTGGGCACATTCACTCCACTCAGCCTGGGCACTTCCAGTCCCACTCTGCTGGGAGCCTGCACTCCACTCAGCCTGGGAACCTCCACTCCACGCAGCCTGGGCACATTCACTCCACTCAGCCAGGGCACTTCCAGTCCCTCTCTGCCTGGGAACCCCAACTCCACTCAGCCTGGGCACCTCCACTCCACTCAGCCTGGGCACATTCACTCCACTCTGTCTAGGCACATTGACTCCCATTCAGCCTGGGATCATTCACTCCACTCAGCCTGGGCACATTCACTCCACTCAGCCTGGGCACTTCCAGTCCCACTCTGCCTGGGAACCTGCACTCCACTCAGCCTGGGCACCTCCAATCCACTCAGCCTGGGCACATTCTCTCCAGTCAGCCTGGGCACATTCACTCCACTCAGCCTGGGCACATTCACTCCACTCAGCCTGGGCACATTCACTCCACTCAGCCAGGGCACATTCACTCCACTCAGCCTGGGCACTTCCAGTCCCACTCTGCCCAGGAACCTCCACTCCCACTCTGACTGGGAACCTCCGCTACTCCTCTCCACACCCGGCTCTCCACCCGACTCGCGGGGGCCCACTCTTAAGCCCTCCCGCCGCAAGTTATAGGCCCTTCGCCCGGGCGGAAAGTGAACCGCGGAACTGTGTCCCGCCCTCAATTCTCGTCCGATCGGAACGCGGTTTGGACCCGTTCTCCTGGGCGGCCTCGCAGCCCCTCCAGACCCAGCCAGTTAGCTCCAAGGGGCCGCCCCGAGCACGGGGAGGTGTGACACTTGACGCTTTGGCGCAACGGTGCCCGCGCCACGAGCCAAAAAGCACCCCCCTCTCTCCGCGCCCATTCAAGGCAATGGGGAAACGCACGTTTCGGGCTCCGGCGGCCGGGCACATTCACTCCACTCTGTCTAGGCACATTGACTCCCATTCAGCCTGTGCACATTCACTCCACTCCGCCTGGGCACTTCCAGTCCCACTCTGCCTGGGAACCTGCACTCCACTCGGCCTGGGCACCTCCACTCCACTCAGCCTGGGCACATTTACTCCACTCAGCCTTGGCACTTCCAGTCCCACTCTGCCAGGGAACCCCAACTCCACTCAGCCTGGGCACCTCCACTCCACTCAGCCTGGGCACATTCACTCCACTCAGCCTGGGCACTTCCAGTCCCACTCTGCCTGGGAACCTGCACTCCACTCAGCCTGGGCACCTCCAATCCACTCAGCCTGGGCACATTCTCTCCAGTCAGCCTGGGCACATTCACTCCACTCAGCCTGGGCACCTCCACTCCACTCAGCCTGGCCACATTCACTCCACTCAGCCAGGGCACATTCACTCCACTCAGCCTGGGCACTTCCAGTCCCACTCTGCCCAGGAACCTCCACTCCCACTCTGACTGGGAACCTCCGCTACTCCTCTCCACACCCGGCTCTCCACCCGACTCACGGGGGCCCACTCTTAAGCCCTCCCGCCGCAAGTAATAGGCCCTTTGCCCGGGCGGAAAGTGAACCGCGGAACTGTGTCCCGCCCTGAATTCTCGTCCGATCGGAACGCGGTTTGGACCCGTTCTCCTGGGCGGCCTCGCAGCCCCTCCAGACCCAGCCAGTTAGCTCCAAGGGGCCGCACCGAGCACGGGGAGGGGGGACACTTGACGCTTTGGCGCAACGGTGCCCGCGCCACAAGCCAAAAAGCGCCCCCCTCTCTCTGCGCCCATTCAAGGCAATGGGGAAACGCACGTTTCGGGCTCCGGCGGCCGGGCACATTCACTCCACTCTGTCTAGGCACATTGACTCCCATTCAGCCTGGGCACATTCACTCCACTCAGCCTTGGGACTTCCAGTCCCACTCTGCCAGGGAACCCCAACTCCACTCAGCCTGGGCACCTCCACTCCACTCAGCCTGGGCACATTCACTCCACTCAGCCTGGGCACTTCCTGTCCCACTCTGCCTGGGAAGCTGCACTCCACTCGGCCTGGGCACATTCACTCCACTCACCGTTGGCACTTCCAGTTCCACTCTGCCAGGGAACCCCAACTCCATTCAGCCTGGGCACCTCCACTCCACTCAGCCTGGGCACATTCACTCCACTCAGCCTGGGCACTTTCAATCCCACTCTGCCTGGGAACCTGCACTCCACTCAGCCTGGGCACCTCCACTCCATTCAGCCTGGGCACATTCACTCCACTCAGCCTGGGCACTTCCAGTCCCACTCTGCTGGGAGCCTGCACTCCACTCAGCCTGGGAACCTCCACTCCACGCAGCCTGGGCACATTCACTCCACTCAGCCAGGGCACTTCCAGTCCCTCTCTGCCTGGGAACCCCAACTCCACTCAGCCTGGGCACCTCCACTCCACTCAGCCTGGGCACATTCACTCCACTCTGTCTAGGCACATTGACTCCCATTCAGCCTGGGATCATTCATTCCACTCAGCCTGGGCACATTCACTCCACTCAGCCTGGGCACTTCCAGTCCCACTCTGCCTGGGAACCTGCACTCCAATCAGCCTGGGCACCTCCACTCCACTCAGCCTGGGCACATTCACTCCACTCTGCCTGGGCACATTCACTCCACTCAGCCTGGGCACATTCACTCCACTCAGCCTGGGCACTTCCAGTCCCACTCTGCTGGGAGCCTGCACTCCACTCAGCCTGGGAACCTCCACTCCATTCAGCCTGGGCACATTCACTCCACTCAGCCTGGGCACTTCCAGTCCCACTCTGCCTGGGAACCTGCACTCCACTCAGCCTGGGCACCTCCAATCCACTCAGCCTGGGCACATTCTCTCCAGTCAGCCTGGGCACATTCACTCCACTCAGCCTGGGCACCTCCACTCCACTCAGCCTGGCCACATTCACTCCACTCAGCCAGGGCACATTCACTCCACTCAGCCTGGGCACTTCCAGTCCCACTCTGCCCAGGAACCTCCACTCCCACTCTGACTGGGAACCTCCGCTACTCCTCTCCACACCCGGCTCTCCACCCGACTCACGGGGGCCCACTCTTAAGCCCTCCCGCCGCAAGTTATAGGCCCTTTGCCCGGGCGGAAAGTGAACCGCGGAACTGTGTCCCGCCCTCAATTCTCGTCCGATCGGAACGCGGTTTGGACCCGTTCTCCTGGGCGGCCTCGCAGCCCCTCCAGACCCAGCCAGTTAGCTCCAAGGGGCCGCCCCGAGCACGGGGAGGGGTGACACTTGACGCTTTGGCGCAACGGTGCCCGCGCCACGAGCAAAAAAGCGCCCCCCTCTCTCCGCGCCCATTCAAGGCAATGGGGAAACGCACGTTTCGGGCTCCGGCGGCTGGGCACATTCACTCCACTCTGTCTAGGCACATTGACTCCCATTCAGCCTGGGCACATTCACTCCACTCATCCTGGGCACTTCCAGTCCCACTCTGCCTGGGAACCTGCACTCCACTCTGCCTGGGCACCTCCACTCCAGTCAGCCTGGGCACATTCACTCCACTCAGCCTGGGCACTTCCAATCCCACTCTGCCTGGGAACCTGCACTCCACTCAGCCTGGGCACTTCCAGTCCCACTCTGCCTGGGAACCTGCACTCCACTCAGCCTGGTCACCTCCACTCCATTCAGCCTGGGCACATTCACTCCACTCAGCCTGGGCACTTCCAGTCCCACTCTGCCTGGGAACCTGCACTCCAATCAGCCTGGGCACCTCCACTCCACTCAGCCAGGGCACATTCACTCCACTCTGCCTGGGCACATTCACTCCACTCAGCCTGGGCACATTCACTCCACTCAGCCTGGGCACTTCCAGTCCCACTCTGCTGGGAGCCTGCACTCCACTCAGCCTGGGAACCTCCACTCCACGCAGCCTGGGCACATTCACTCCACTCAGCCAGGGCACTTCCAGTCCCTCTCTGCCTGGGAACCCCAACTCCACTCAGCCTGGGCACCTCCACTCCACTCAGCCTGGGCACATTCACTCCACTCTGTCTAGGCACATTGACTCCCATTCAGCCTGGGATCATTCACTCCACTCAGCCTGGGAACATTCACTCCACTCAGCCTGGGCACTTCCAGTCCCACTCTGCCTGGGAACCTGCACTCCACTCAGCCTGGAAACCTCCAATCCACTCAGCCTGGGCACATTCTCTCCAGTCAGCCTGGGCACATTCACTCCACTCAGCCTGGGCACATTCACTCCACTCAGCCTGGGCACATTCACTCCACTCAGCCAGGGCACATTCACTCCACTCAGCCTGGGCACTTCCAGTCCCACTCTGCCCAGGAACCTCCACTCCCACTCTGACTGGGAACCTCCGCTACTCCTCTCCACACCCGGCTCTCCACCCGACTCGCGGGGGCCCACTCTTAAGCCCTCCCGCCGCAAGTTATAGGCCCTTCGCCCGGGCGGAAAGTGAACCGCGGAACTGTGTCCCGCCCTCAATTCTCGTCCGATCGGAACGCGGTTTGGACCCGTTCTCCTGGGCGGCCTCGCAGCCCCTCCAGACCCAGCCAGTTAGCTCCAAGGGGCCGCCCCGAGCACGGGGAGGTGTGACACTTGACGCTTTGGCGCAACGGTGCCCGCGCCACGAGCCAAAAAGCGCCCCCCTCTCTCCGCGCCCAGTCAAGGCAATGGGGAAACGCACGTTTCGGGCTCCGGCGGCCGGGCACATTCACTCCACTCTGTCTAGGCACATTGACTCCCATTCAGCCTGGGCACATTCACTCCACTCCGCCTGGGCACTTCCAGTCCCACTCTGCCTGGGAACCTGCACTCCACTCGGCCTGGGCACCTCCACTCCACTCAGCCTGGGCACATTCACTCCACTCAGCCTTGGCACTTCCAGTCCCACTCTGCCAGGGAACCCCAACTCCACTCAGCCTGGGCACCTCCACTCCACTCAGCCTGGGCACATTCACTCCACTCAGCCTGGGCACTTCCAGTCCCACTCTGCCTGGGAACCTGCACTCCACTCAGCCTGGGCACCTCCAATCCACTCAGCCTGGGCACATTCTCTCCAGTCAGCCTGGGCACATTCACTCCACTCAGCCTGGGCACCTCCACTCCACTCAGCCTGGCCACATTCACTCCACTCAGCCAGGGCACATTCACTCCACTCAGCCTGGGCACTTCCAGTCCCACTCTGCCCAGGAACCTCCACTCCCACTCTGACTGGGAACCTCCGCTACTCCTCTCCACACCCGGCTCTCCACCCGACTCACGGGGGCCCACTCTTAAGCCCTCCCGCCGCAAGTAATAGGCCCTTTGCCCGGGCGGAAAGTGAACCGCGGAACTGTGTCCCGCCCTCAATTCTCGTCCGATCGGAACGCGGTTTGGACCCGTTCTCCTGGGCGGCCTCGCAGCCCCTCCAGACCCAGCCAGTTAGCTCCAAGGGGCCGCACCGAGCACGGGGAGGGGGGACACTTGACGCTTTGGCGCAACGGTGCCCGCGCCACAAGCCAAAAAGCGCCCCCCTCTCTCTGCGCCCATTCAAGGCAATGGGGAAACGCACGTTTCGGGCTCCGGCGGCCGGGCACATTCACTCCACTCTGTCTAGGCACATTGACTCCCATTCAGCCTGGGCACATTCACTCCACTCAGCCTTGGGACTTCCAGTCCCACTCTGCCAGGGAACCCCAACTCCACTCAGCCTGGGCACCTCCACTCCACTCAGCCTGGGCACATTCACTCCACTCAGCCTGGGCACTTCCAGTCCCACTCTGCCTGGGAAGCTGCACTCCACTCGGCCTGGGCACATTCACTCCACTCACCGTTGGCACTTCCAGTTCCACTCTGCCAGGGAACCCCAACTCCATTCAGCCTGGGCACCTCCACTCCACTCAGCCTGGGCACATTCACTCCACTCAGCCTGGGCACTTCCAATCCCACTCTGCCTGGGAACCTGCACTCCACTCAGCCTGGGCACCTCCACTCCATTCAGCCTGGGCACATTCACTCCACTCAGCCTGGGCACTTCCAGTCCCACTCTGCTGGGAGCCTGCACTCCACTCAGCCTGGGAACCTCCACTCCACGCAGCCTGGGCACATTCACTCCACTCAGCCAGGGCACTTCCAGTCCCTCTCTGCCTGGGAACCCCAACTCCACTCAGCCTGGGCACCTCCACTCCACTCAGCCTGGGCACATTCACTCCACTCTGTCTAGGCACATTGACTCCCATTCAGCCTGGGATCATTCATTCCACTCAGCCTGGGCACATTCACTCCACTCAGCCTGGGCACTTCCAGTCCCACTCTGCCTGGGAACCTGCACTCCAATCAGCCTGGGCACCTCCACTCCACTCAGCCTGGGCACATTCACTCCACTCTGCCTGGGCACATTCACTCCACTCAGCCTGGGCACATTCACTCCACTCAGCCTGGGCACTTCCAGTCCCACTCTGCTGGGAGCCTGCACTCCACTCAGCCTGGGAACCTCCACTCCATTCAGCCTGGGCACATTCACTCCACTCCGCCTGGGCACTTCCAGTCCCACTCTGCCTGGGAACCTGCACTCCACTCGGCCTGGACACCTCCACTCCAGTCAGCCTGGGCACATTCACTCCACTCAGCCAGGGCACATTCACTCCACTCAGCCTGGGCACTTCCAGTCCCACTCTGCCCAGGAACCTCCACTCCCACTCTGACTGGGAACCTCCGCTACTCCTCTCCACACCCGGCTCTCCACCCGAATCACGGGGGCCCACTCTTAAGCCCTCCCGCCGATAGTAATAGGCCCTTTGCCCGGGCGGAAAGTGAACCGCGGAACTGTGTCCCGCCCTCAATTCTCGTCCGATCGGAACGCGGTTTGGACCCGTTCTGCTGGGCGGCCTCGCAGCCCCTCCAGACCCAGCCAGTTAGCTCCAAGGGGGCGCCCCGAACACGGGGAGGCGTGACACTTGACGCTTTGGCGCAACGGTGCCCGCGCCACGAGCCAAAAAGCGCCCCCCTCTCTCAGCGCCCATTCAAGGCAATGGGGAAACGCACGTTTCGGGCTCCGGCGGCTGGGCACATTCACTCCACTCTGTCTAGGCACATTGACTCCCATTCAGCCTGGGCACATTCACTCCACTCCGCCTCGGCACTTCCAGTCCCACTCTGCCTGGGAACCTGCACTCCACTCGGCCTGGGCACCTCCACTCCACTCAGCCTGGGCACATTCACTCCACTCAGCCTTGGCACTTCCAGTCCCACTCTGCCAGGGAACACCAACTCCACTCAGCCTGGGCACCTCCACTCCACTCAGCCTGGGCACATTCACTCCACTCAGCCTGGGCACTTCCAGTCCCACTCTGCCTGGGAACCTGCACTCCACTCAGCCTGGGCACCTCCACTCCACTCAGCCTGGGTACATTCAATCCACTCAGCCTGGGCACTTCAAGTCCCACTCTGCCAGGGACCCCCAACTCCACTCAGCCTGGGCACCTCCACTCCACTCAGCCTGGGCACATTCACTCCACTCAGCCTGGGCACTTCCAGTCCCACTCTGCCTGGGAACCTGCACTCCACTCGGCCTGGGCACCTCCACTCCACTCAGCCTGGCCACATTCACTCCACTCAGCCAGGGCACATTCACTCCACTCAGCCTGGGCACTTCCAGTCCCACTCTGCCCAGGAACCTCCACTCCCACTCTGACTGGGAACCTCCGCTTCTCCTCTCCACACCCGGCTCTCCACCCGACTCGCGGGGGCCCACTCTTAAGCCCTCCCGCCGCAAGTTATAGGCCCTTTGCCCGGGCGGAAAGTGAACCGCGGAACTGTGTCCCGCCCTCAATTCTCGTCCGATCGGAACGCGGTTTGGACCCGTTCTCCTGGGCGGCCTCGCAGCCCCTCCAAACCCCGTTAGTTAGCTCCAAGGGGCCGCCCCGAGCACGGGGAGGTGTGACACTTGACGGTTTGGCGCAACGGTGACCGCGCCACGAGCCAAAAAGTGCCCCCCTCTCTCCGCGCCCATTCAAGGCAATGGGGAAATGCACGTTTCGGGCTCCGGCGGCCGGGCACATTCACTCCACTCTGTCTAGGCACATTGAATCCCATTCAGCCTGGGCACATTCACTCCACTCCGCCTGGGCATTTCCAGTCCCACTCTGCCTGGGAACCTGCACTCCACTCGGCCTGGGCACCTCCACTCCACTCAGCCTGGGCACATTCACTCCACTCAGCCTGGGCACTTCCAATCCCACTCTGCCTGGGAACCTGCACTCCACTCAGCCTGGGCACCTGCACTCCACTCAGCCTGGGTACATTACTCCACTCAGCCTGGGCACTTCCAATCCCACTCTGCCTGGGAACCTGCACTCCACTCAGCCTGGGCACCTCCACTCCACTCAGCCTGGGCACATTCACTCCACTCAGCGTTGGCACTTCCAGTCCCACTCTGTCAGGGAACCCCAACTCCACTCAGCCTGGGCACCTCCACTCCACTCAGCCTGGGCACATTCACTCCACTCACCGTTGGCACTTCCAGTCCCACTCTGTCAGGGAACCCCAACTCTACTCAGCCTGGGCACCTCCACTCCATTCAGCCTGGGCACATTCACTCCACTCAGCCTGGGCACTTCCAGTCCCACTCTGCTGGGAACCTGCACTCCACTCAGCCTGGGCACCTCCACTCCACTCAGCCTGGGTACCTTCACTCCACTCAGCCTTGGCACTTCCAGTCCCACTCTGCCAGGGAACCCCAACTCCACTCAGCCTGGGCACCTCCACTCCACTCAGCCTGGGCACATTCACTCCACTCAGCCTGGGCACTTCCAGTCCCACTCTGCCTGGGAACCTGCACTCCACTCAGTCTGGGCACCTCCACTCCAATCAGCCTGGGGCACATTCACTCCACTCAGCCTGGGCACTTTCAGTCCCACTCTGCCTGGGAACCAGCACTCCACTCGGCCTGGGCACCTCCACTCCACTCAGCCTGGGCACATTCACTCCACTCAGCCTTGGCACTTCCAGTCCCACTCTGCCAGGGAACCCCAACTCCACTCAGCCTGGGCACCTCCACTCCACTCAGCCTGGGCACATTCACTCCACTCAGCCTGGGCACTTCCAGTCCCACTCTGCCTGGGAACCTGCACTCCACTCGGCTTGGGCACCTCCACTCCACTCAGCCTGGGCACATTCACTCCACTCAGCCTGGGCACTTCCAGTCCCACTCTGCCTGGGAACCTGCACTCCACTCGGCCTGGGCACCTCCACTCCACTCAGCCTGGGCACATTCACTCCACTCAGCCTTGGCACTTCCAGTCCCACTCTGCCAGGGAACCCCAACTCCACTCAGCCTGGGCACCTCCACTCCACTCAGCCTGGGCACATTCACTCCACTCAGCCTGGGCACTTCCAGTCCCACTCTGCCTGGGAACCTGCACTCCACTCGGCTTGGGCACCTCCACTCCACTCAGCCTGGGCACATTCACTCCACTCAGCCTGGGCACTTCCAGTCCCACTCTGCCTGGGAACCTGCACTCCACTCGGCCTGGGCACCTCCACTCCACTCAGCCTGGGCACATTCACTCCACTCAGCCTTGGCACTTCCAGTCCCACTCTGCCAGGGAACCCCAACTCCACTCAGCCTGGGCACCTCCACTCCACTCAGCCTGGGCACATTCACTCCACTCAGCCTGGGCACTTCCAGTCCCACTCTGCCTGGGAACCTGCACTCCACTCGGCTTGGGCACCTCCACTCCACTCAGCCTGGGCACATTCACTCCACTCAGCCTGGGCACTTCCAGTCCCACTCTGCCTGGGAACCTGCACTCCACTCAGCCTGGGCACCTCCACTCTACTCAGCCTGGGCACCTCCACTCCACTCAGCCTGGGCACATTCACTCCACTCAGCCAGGGCACATTCACTCCACTCAGCCTGGGCACATTCACTCCACTCAGCCTGGGCACATTCACTCCACTCAGCCAGGGCACATTCACTCCACTCAGCCTGGGCACTTCTAGTCCCACTCTGCCTGGGAACCCCAACTCCATTCAGCCTGGGCACCTCCACTCCACTCAGCCTGGGCACATTCACTCCACTCAGCCTGGGCACTTCCAATCCCACTCTGCCTGGGAACCTGCACTCCACTCAGCCTGGGCACCTCCACTCAGCCTGGGCACCTCCACTCCATTCAGCCTGGGCACATTCACTCCACTCAGCCTTGGCACTTCCAGTCCCACTCTGCCTGGGAACCCCAACTCCACTCAGCCTGGACACCTCCACTCCACTCAGCCTGGGCACATTCACTCCACTCAGCCTGGGCACTTCCAATCCCACTCTGCCTGGGAACCTGCACTCCACTCAGCCTGGGCACCTCCACTCCACTCAGCCTGGGTACATTCACTCCACTCAGCCTGGGCACTTCCAATCCCACTCTGCCTGGGAACCTGCACTCCACTCAGCCTGGGCACTTCCAGTCCCACTCTGCCTTGGAACCCCAACTCCATTCAGCCTGGGCACCTCCACTCCACTCAGCCTGGGCACATTCACTCCACTCAGCCTGGGCACTTCCAATCCCACTCTGCCTGGGAACCTGCACTCCACTCAGCCTGGGCACCTCCACTCCATTCAGCCTGGGCACATTCACTCCACTCAGCCTGGGCACTTCCAGTCCCACTCTGCCTGGGAACCTGCACTCCAATCAGCCTGGGCACCTCCACTCCACTCAGCCAGGGCACATTCACTCCACTCTGCCTGGGCACATTCACTCCACTCAGCCTGGGCACTTCCAGTCCCACTCTGCTGGGAGCCTGCACTCCACTCAGCCTGGGAACCTCCACTCCACGCAGCCTGGGCACATTCACTCCACTCAGCCAGGGCACTTCCAGTCCCTCTCTGCCTGGGAACCCCAACTCCACTCAGCCTGGGCACTTCCAGTCCTATCTGCCTGGGAACCCCAACTCCATTCAGCCTGGGCACCTCCACTCCACTCAGCCTGGGCACATTCACTCCACTCAGCCTGGGCACTTCCAGTCCCACTCTGCCTGGGAACCTGCACTCCACTCAGCCTGGGCACCTCCAATCCACTCAGCCTGGGCACATTCTCTCCAGTCAGCCTGGGCACATTCACTCCACTCAGCCTGGGCACATTCACTCCACTCAGCCTGGGCACATTCACTCCACTCAGCCAGGGCACATTCACTCCACTCTGCCTGGGCACATTCACTCCACTCAGCCTGGGCACATTCACTCCACTCAGCCTGGGCACTTCCAGTCCCACTCTGCTGGGAGCCTGCACTCCACTCAGCCTGGGAACCTCCACTCCACGCAGCCTGGGCACATTCACTCCACTCAGCCAGGGCACTTCCAGTCCCTCTCTGCCTGGGAACCCCAACTCCACTCAGCCTGGGCACCTCCACTCCACTCAGCCTGGGCACATTCACTCCACTCTGTCTAGGCACATTGACTCCCATTCAGCCTGGGATCATTCACTCCACTCAGCCTGGGCACATTCACTCCACTCAGCCTGGGAACTTCCAGTCCCACTCTGCCTGGGAACCTGCACTCCACTCAGCCTGGGCACCTCCAATCCACTCAGCCTGGGCACATTCTCTCCAGTCAGCCTGGGCACATTCACTCCACTCAGCCTGGGCACATTCACTCCACTCAGCCTGGGCACATTCACTCCACTCAGCCAGGGCACATTCACTCCACTCAGCCTGGGCACTTCCAGTCCCACTCTGCCCAGGAACCTCCACTCCCACTCTGACTGGGAACCTCCGCTACTCCTCTCCACACCCGGCTCTCCACCCGACTCGCGGGGGCCCACTCTTAAGCCCTCCCGCCGCAAGTGATAGGACCTTTGCCCGGGCGGAAAGTGAACCGCGGAACTGTGTCCCGCCCTCAATTCTCGTCCGATCGGAACGCGGTTTGGACCCGTTCTCCTGGGCGGCCTCGCAGCCCCTCCAGACCCAGCCAGTTAGCTCCAAGGGGTTGCCCCGAGCACAGGGAGGTGTGACACTTGACGCTTTGGCGCAACGGTGCCCGCGCCACGAGCCAAAAAGCGCCCCCCTCTCTCCGCGCCCATTCAAGGCAATGGGGAAACGCACGTTTCGGGCTCCGGCGGCCGGGCACATTCACTCCACTCTGTCTAGGCACATTGACTCCCATTCAGCCTGGGCACATTCACTCCACTCCGCCTCGGCACTTCCAGTCCCACTCTGCCTGGGAACCTGCACTCCACTCGGCCTGGGCACCTCCACTCCACTCAGCCTGGGCACATTCACTCCACTCAGCCTTGGCACTTCCAGTCCCACTCTGCCAGGGAACACCAACTCCACTCAGCCTGGGCACCTCCACTCCACTCAGCCTGGGCACATTCACTCCACTCAGCCTGGGCACTTCCAGTCCCACTCTGCCTGGGAACCTGCACTCCACTCAGCCTGGGCACCTCCACTCCACTCAGCCTGGGTACATTCAATCCACTCAGCCTGGGCACTTCAAGTCCCACTCTGCCAGGGACCCCCAACTCCACTCAGCCTGGGCACCTCCACTCCACTCAGCCTGGGCACATTCACTCCACTCAGCCTTGGCACTTCCAGTCCCACTCTGCCAGGGAACACCAACTCCACTCAGCCTGGGCACCTCCACTCCACTCAGCCTGGGCACATTCACTCCACTCAGCCTGGGCACTTCCAGTCCCACTCTGCCTGGGAACCTGCACTCCACTCAGCCTGGGCACCTCCACTCCACTCAGCCTGGGTACATTCAATCCACTCAGCCTGGGCACTTCAAGTCCCACTCTGCCAGGGACCCCCAACTCCACTCAGCCTGGGCACCTCCACTCCACTCAGCCTGGGCACATTCACTCCACTCAGCCTGGGCACTTCCAGTCCCACTCTGCCTGGGAACCTGCACTCCACTCGGCCTGGGCACCTCCACTCCACTCAGCCTGGCCACATTCACTCCACTCAGCCAGGGCACATTCACTCCACTCAGCCTGGGCACTTCCAGTCCCACTCTGCCCAGGAACCTCCACTCCCACTCTGACTGGGAACCTCCGCTTCTCCTCTCCACACCCGGCTCTCCACCCGACTCGCGGGGGCCCACTCTTAAGCCCTCCCGCCGCAAGTTATAGGCCCTTTGCCCGGGCGGAAAGTGAACCGCGGAACTGTGTCCCGCCCTCAATTCTCGTCCGATCGGAACGCGGTTTGGACCCGTTCTCCTGGGCGGCCTCGCAGCCCCTCCAAACCCCGTTAGTTAGCTCCAAGGGGCCGCCCCGAGCACGGGGAGGTGTGACACTTGACGGTTTGGCGCAACGGTGACCGCGCCACGAGCCAAAAAGTGCCCCCCTCTCTCCGCGCCCATTCAAGGCAATGGGGAAATGCACGTTTCGGGCTCCGGCGGCCGGGCACATTCACTCCACTCTGTCTAGGCACATTGAATCCCATTCAGCCTGGGCACATTCACTCCACTCCGCCTGGGCATTTCCAGTCCCACTCTGCCTGGGAACCTGCACTCCACTCGGCCTGGGCACCTCCACTCCACTCAGCCTGGGCACATTCACTCCACTCAGCCTGGGCACTTCCAATCCCACTCTGCCTGGGAACCTGCACTCCACTCAGCCTGGGCACCTGCACTCCACTCAGCCTGGGTACATTACTCCACTCAGCCTGGGCACTTCCAATCCCACTCTGCCTGGGAACCTGCACTCCACTCAGCCTGGGCACCTCCACTCCACTCAGCCTGGGCACATTCACTCCACTCAGCGTTGGCACTTCCAGTCCCACTCTGTCAGGGAACCCCAACTCCACTCAGCCTGGGCACCTCCACTCCACTCAGCCTGGGCACATTCACTCCACTCACCGTTGGCACTTCCAGTCCCACTCTGTCAGGGAACCCCAACTCTACTCAGCCTGGGCACCTCCACTCCATTCAGCCTGGGCACATTCACTCCACTCAGCCTGGGCACTTCCAGTCCCACTCTGCTGGGAACCTGCACTCCACTCAGCCTGGGCACCTCCACTCCACTCAGCCTGGGTACCTTCACTCCACTCAGCCTTGGCACTTCCAGTCCCACTCTGCCAGGGAACCCCAACTCCACTCAGCCTGGGCACCTCCACTCCACTCAGCCTGGGCACATTCACTCCACTCAGCCTGGGCACTTCCAGTCCCACTCTGCCTGGGAACCTGCACTCCACTCAGTCTGGGCACCTCCACTCCAATCAGCCTGGGGCACATTCACTCCACTCAGCCTGGGCACTTTCAGTCCCACTCTGCCTGGGAACCAGCACTCCACTCGGCCTGGGCACCTCCACTCCACTCAGCCTGGGCACATTCACTCCACTCAGCCTTGGCACTTCCAGTCCCACTCTGCCAGGGAACCCCAACTCCACTCAGCCTGGGCACCTCCACTCCACTCAGCCTGGGCACATTCACTCCACTCAGCCTGGGCACTTCCAGTCCCACTCTGCCTGGGAACCTGCACTCCACTCGGCTTGGGCACCTCCACTCCACTCAGCCTGGGCACATTCACTCCACTCAGCCTGGGCACTTCCAGTCCCACTCTGCCTGGGAACCTGCACTCCACTCGGCCTGGGCACCTCCACTCCACTCAGCCTGGGCACATTCACTCCACTCAGCCTTGGCACTTCCAGTCCCACTCTGCCAGGGAACCCCAACTCCACTCAGCCTGGGCACCTCCACTCCACTCAGCCTGGGCACATTCACTCCACTCAGCCTGGGCACTTCCAGTCCCACTCTGCCTGGGAACCTGCACTCCACTCGGCTTGGGCACCTCCACTCCACTCAGCCTGGGCACATTCACTCCACTCAGCCTGGGCACTTCCAGTCCCACTCTGCCTGGGAACCTGCACTCCACTCAGCCTGGGAACCTCCACTCTACTCAGCCTGGGCACCTCCACTCCACTCAGCCTGGGCACATTCACTCCACTCAGCCAGGGCACATTCACTCCACTCAGCCTGGGCACATTCACTCCACTCAGCCTGGGCACATTCACTCCACTCAGCCAGGGCACATTCACTCCACTCAGCCTGGGCACTTCTAGTCCCACTCTGCCTGGGAACCCCAACTCCATTCAGCCTGGGCACCTCCACTCCACTCAGCCTGGGCACATTCACTCCACTCAGCCTGGGCACTTCCAATCCCACTCTGCCTGGGAACCTGCACTCCACTCAGCCTGGGCACCTCCACTCAGCCTGGGCACCTCCACTCCATTCAGCCTGGGCACATTCACTCCACTCAGCCTTGGCACTTCCAGTCCCACTCTGCCTGGGAACCCCAACTCCACTCAGCCTGGACACCTCCACTCCACTCAGCCTGGGCACATTCACTCCACTCAGCCTGGGCACTTCCAATCCCACTCTGCCTGGGAACCTGCACTCCACTCAGCCTGGGCACCTCCACTCCACTCAGCCTGGGTACATTCACTCCACTCAGCCTGGGCACTTCCAATCCCACTCTGCCTGGGAACCTGCACTCCACTCAGCCTGGGCACTTCCAGTCCCACTCTGCCTTGGAACCCCAACTCCATTCAGCCTGGGCACCTCCACTCCACTCAGCCTGGGCACATTCACTCCACTCAGCCTGGGCACTTCCAATCCCACTCTGCCTGGGAACCTGCACTCCACTCAGCCTGGGCACCTCCACTCCATTCAGCCTGGGCACATTCATTCCACTCAGCCTGGGCACTTCCAGTCCCACTCTGCCTGGGAACCTGCACTCCAATCAGCCTGGGCACCTCCACTCCACTCAGCCAGGGCACATTCACTCCACTCTGCCTGGGCACATTCACTCCACTCAGCCTGGGCACTACCAGTCCCACTCTGCTGGGAGCCTGCACTCCACTCAGCCTGGGAACCTCCACTCCACGCAGCCTGGGCACATTCACTCCACTCAGCCAGGGCACTTCCAGTCCCTCTCTGCCTGGGAACCCCAACTCCACTCAGCCTGGGCACTTCCAGTCCTATCTGCCTGGGAACCCCAACTCCATTCAGCCTGGGCACCTCCACTCCACTCAGCCTGGGCACATTCACTCCACTCAGCCTGGGCACTTCCAGTCCCACTCTGCCTGGGAACCTGCATTCCACTCAGCCTGGGCACCTCCAATCCACTCAGCCTGGGCACATTCTCTCCAGTCAGCCTGGGCACATTCACTCCACTCAGCCTGGGCACATTCACTCCACTCAGCCTGGGCACATTCACTCCACTCAGCCAGGGCACATTCACTCCACTCTGCCTGGGCACATTCACTCCACTCAGCCTGGGCACATTCACTCCACTCAGCCTGGGCACTTCCAGTCCCACTCTGCTGGGAGCCTGCACTCCACTCAGCCTGGGAACCTCCACTCCACGCAGCCTGGGCACATTCACTCCACTCAGCCAGGGCACTTCCAGTCCCTCTCTGCCTGGGAACCCCAACTCCACTCAGCCTGGGCACCTCCACTCCACTCAGCCTGGGCACATTCACTCCACTCTGTCTAGGCACATTGACTCCCATTCAGCCTGGGATCATTCACTCCACTCAGCCTGGGCACATTCACTCCACTCAGCCTGGGCACTTCCAGTCCCACTCTGCCTGGGAACCTGCACTCCACTCAGCCTGGGCACCTCCAATCCACTCAGCCTGGGCACATTCTCTCCAGTCAGCCTGGGCACATTCACTCCACTCAGCCTGGGCACATTCACTCCACTCAGCCTGGGCACATTCACTCCACTCAGCCAGGGCACATTCACTCCACTCAGCCTGGGCACTTCCAGTCCCACTCTGCCCAGGAACCTCCACTCCCACTCTGACTGGGAACCTCCGCTACTCCTCTCCACACCCGGCTCTCCACCCGACTCGCGGGGGCCCACTCTTAAGCCCTCCCGCCGCAAGTTATAGGCCCTTTGCCCGGGCGGAAAGTGAACCGCGGAACTGTGTCCCGCCCTCAATTCTCGTCCGATCGGAACGCGGTTTGGACCCGTTCTCCTGGGCGGCCTCGCAGCCCCTCCAGACCCAGCCAGTTAGCTCCAAGGGGTTGCCCCGAGCACAGGGAGGTGTGACACTTGACGCTTTGGCGCAACGGTGCCCGCGCCACGAGCCAAAAAGCGCCCCCCTCTCTCCGCGCCCATTCAAGGCAATGGGGAAACGCACGTTTCGGGCTCCGGCGGCCGGGCACATTCACTCCACTCTGTCTAGGCACATTGACTCCCATTCAGCCTGGGCACATTCACTCCACTCCGCCTGGGCACTTCCAGTCCCACTCTGCCTGGGAACCTGCACTCCACTCGGCCTGGGCACCTCCACTCCAGTCAGCCTTGGCACATTCACTCCACTCAGCCTGGGCACTTCCAATCCCACTCTGCCTGGGAACCTGCACTCCACTCAGCCTGGGCACTTCCAGTCCCACTCTGCCTGGGAACCCCAACTCCATTCAGCCTGGGCACCTCCACTCCACTCAGCCTGGGCACATTCACTCCACTCAGCCTGGGCACTTCCAATCCCACTCTGCCTGGGAACCTGCACTCCACTCAGCCTGGGCACCTCCACTCCATTCAGCCTGGGCACATTCACTCCACTCAGCCTGGGCACTTCCAGTCCCACTCTGCCTGGGAACCTGCACTCCAATCCGCCTGGGCACCTCCACTCCACTCAGCCAGGGCACATTCACTCCACTCTGCCTGGGCACATTCACTCCACTCAGCCTGGGCACATTCACTCCACTCAGCCTGGGCACTTCCAGTCCCACTCTGCTGGGAGCCTGCACTCCACTCAGCCTGGGAACCTCCACTCCACGCAGCCTGGGCACATTCACTCCACTCAGCCAGGGCACTTCCAGTCCCTCTCTGCCTGGGAACCCCAACTCCACTCAGCCTGGGCACCTCCACTCCACTCAGCCTGGGCACATTCACTCCACTCTGTCTAGGCACATTGACTCCCATTCAGCCTGGGATCATTCACTCCACTCAGCCTGGGCACATTCACTCCACTCAGCCTGGGCACTTCCAGTCCCACTCTGCCTGGGAACCTGCACTCCACTCAGCCTGGGCACCTCCAATCCACTCAGCCTGGGCACATTCTCTCCAGTCAGCCTGGGCACATTCACTCCACTCAGCCTGGGCACATTCACTCCACTCAGCCTGGGCACATTCACTCCACTCAGCCAGGGCACATTCACTCCACTCAGCCTGGGCACTTCCAGTCCCACTCTGCCCAGGAACCTCCACTCCCACTCTGACTGGGAACCTCCGCTACTCCTCTCCACACCCGGCTCTCCACCCGACTCGCGGGGGCCCACTCTTAAGCCCTCCCGCCGCAAGTTATAGGCCCTTTGCCCGGGCGGAAAGTGAACCGCGGAACTGTGTCCCGCCCTCAATTCTCGTCCGATCGGAACGCGGTTTGGACCCGTTCTCCTGGGCGGCCTCGCAGCCCCTCCAGACCCAGCCAGTTAGCTCCAAGGGGCCGCCCCGAGCACGGGGAGGTGTGACACTTGATGCTTTGGCGCAACGGTGCCCGCGCCACGAGCCAAAAAGCGCCCCCCTCTCTCCGCGCCCATTCAAGGCAATGGGGAAATGCACGTTTCGGGCTCCGGCGGCCGGGCACATTCACTCCACTCTGTCTAGGCACATTGACTCCCATTCAGCCTGGGCACATTCACTCCACTCCGCCTGGGCACTTCCAGTCCCACTCTGCCTGGGAACCTGCACTCCACTCAGCCTGGGCACCTCCACTCAGCCTGGGCACCTCCACTCCATTCAGCCTGGGCACATTCACTCCACTCAGCCTGGGCACTTCCAGTCCCACTCTGCCTGGGAACCTGCACTCCAATCAGCCTGGGCACCTCCACTCCACTCAGCCAGGGCACATTCACTCCACTCTGCCTGGCCACATTCACTCCACTCAGCCTGGGCACATTCACTCCACTCAGCCTGGGCACTTCCAGTCCCACTCTGCTGGGAGCCTGCACTCCACTCAGCCTGGGAACCTCCACTCCACGCAGCCTGGGCACATTCACTCCACTCAGCCAGGGCACTTCCAGTCCCTCTCTGCCTGGGAACCCCAACTCCACTCAGCCTGGGCACTTCCAGTCCTATCTGCCTGGGAACCCCAACTCTATTCAGCCTGGGCACCTCCACTCCACTCAGCCTGGGCACATTCACTCCACTCAGCCTGGGCACTTCCAATCCCACTCTGCCTGGGAACCTGCACTCCACTCAGCCTGGGCACCTCCACTCAGCCTGGGCACCTCCACTCCATTCAGCCTGGGCACATTCACTCCACTCAGCCTTGGCACTTCCAGTCCCACTCTGCCTTGGAACCCCAACTCCACTCAGCCTGGACACCTCCACTCCACTCAGCCTGGGCACATTCACTCCACTCAGCCTGGGCACTTCCAATCCCACTCTGCCTGGGAACCTGCACTCCACTCAGCCTGGGCACTTCCAGTCCCACTCTGCGTGGGAACCCCAACTCCATTCAGCCTGGGCACCTCCACTCCACTCAGCCTGGGCACATTCACTCCACTCAGCCTGGGCACTTCCAATCCCACTCTGCCTGGGAACCTGCACTCCACTCAGCCTGGGCACCTCCACTCCATTCAGCCTGGGCACATTCACTCCACTCAGCCTGGGCACTTCCAGTCCCACTCTGCCTGGGAACCTGCACTCCAATCAGCCTGGGCACCTCCACTCCACTCAGCCAGGGCACATTCACTCCACTCTGCCTGGGCACATTCACTCCACTCAGCCTGGGCACATTCACTCCACTCAGCCTGGGCACTTCCAGTCCCACTCTGCTGGGAGCCTGCACTCCACTCAGCCTGGGAACCTCCACTCCACGCAGCCTGGGCACATTCACTCCACTCAGCCAGGGCACTTCCAGTCCCTCTCTGCCTGGGAACCCCAACTCCACTCAGCCTGGGCACCTCCACTCCACTCAGCCTGGGCACATTCACTCCACTCTGTCTAGGCACATTGACTCCCATTCAGCCTGGGATCATTCACTCCACTCAGCCTGGGCACATTCACTCCACTCAGCCTGGGCACTTCCAGTCCCACTCTGCCTGGGAACCTGCACTCCACTCAGCCTGGGCACCTCCAATCCACTCAGCCTGGGCACATTCTCTCCAGTCAGCCTGGGCACATTCACTCCACTCAGCCTGGGCACATTCACTCCACTCAGCCTGGGCACATTCACTCCACTCAGCCAGGGCACATTCACTCCACTCAGCCTGGGCACTTCCAGTCCCACTCTGCCCAGGAACCTCCACTCCCACTCTGACTGGGAACCTCCGCTACTCCTCTCCACACCCGGCTCTCCACCCGACTCGCGGGGGCCCACTCTTAAGCCCTCCCGCCGCAAGTTATAGGCCCTTTGCCCGGGCGGAAAGTGAACCGCGGAACTGTGTCCCGCCCTCAATTCTCGTCCGATCGGAACGCGGTTTGGACCCGTTCTCCTGGGCGGCCTCGCAGCCCCTCCAGACCCAGCCAGTTAGCTCCAAGGGGCCGCCCCGAGCACGGGGAGGTGTGACACTTGATGCTTTGGCGCAACGGTGCCCGCGCCACGAGCCAAAAAGCGCCCCCCTCTCTCCGCGCCCATTCAAGGCAATGGGGAAACGCACGTTTCGGGCTCCGGCGGCCGGGCACATTCACTCCACTCTGTCTAGGCACATTGACTCCCATTCAGCCTGGGCACATTCACTCCACTCCGCCTGGGCACTTCCAGTCCCACTCTGCCTGGGAACCTGCACTCCACTCAGCCTGGGCACCTCCACTCAGCCTGGGCACCTCCACTCCATTCAGCCTGGGCACATTCACTCCACTCAGCCTGGGCACTTCCAGTCCCACTCTGCTGGGAACCTGCACTCCACTCAGCCTGGGCACCTCCACTCCACTCTGCCTGGGTACCTTCACTCCACTCAGCCTTGGCACTTCCAGTCCCACTCTGCCAGGGAACCCCAACTCCACTCAGCCTGGGCACCTCCACTCCACTCAGCCTGGGCACATTCACTCCACTCAGCCTGGGCACTTTCAGTCCCACTCTGCCTGGGAACCTGCATTCCACTCGGCCTGGGCACCTCCACTCCACTCAGCCTGGGCAAATTCACTCCCCTAAGCCTTGGCACTTCCAGTCCCACTCTGCCAGGGAACCCCAACTCCACTCAGCCTGGGCACCTCCACTCCACTCAGCCTGGGCACATTCACTCCACTCAGCCTGGGCACTTCCAGTCCCACTCTGCCTGGGAACCTGCACTCCACTCGGCCTGGGCACCTCCACTCCACTCAGCCTGGGAACATTCACTCCACTCAGCCTGGGCACTTCCAATCCCACTCTGCCTGGGTGCCTGCACTCTACTCAGCCTGGGCACCTCCACTCCACTCAGCCTGGGCACTTCCAGTCCCACTCTGCCCAGGAACCTCCACTCCCACTCTGACTGGGAACCTCCGCTACTCCTCTCCACACCCGGCTCTCCACCCGACTCGCGGGGGCCCACTCTTAAGCCCTCCCGCCGCAAGTTATAGGCCCTTCGCCCGGGCGGAAAGTGAACCGCGGAACTGTGTCCCGCCCTCAATTCTCGTCCGATCGGAACGCGGTTTGGACCCGTTCTCCTGGGCGGCCTCGCAGCCCCTCCAGACCCAGCCAGTTAGCTCCAAGGGGTTGCCCCGAGCACAGGGAGGTGTGACACTTGACGCTTTGGCGCAACGGTGCCCGCGCCACGAGCCAAAAAGCGCCCCCCTCTCTCCGCGCCCATTCAAGGCAATGGGGAAACGCACGTTTCGGGCTCCGGCGGCCGGGCACATTCACTCCACGCTGTCTAGGCACATTGACTCCCATTCAGCCTGGGCACATTCACTCCACTCCGCCTGGGCACTTCCAGTCCCACTCTGCCTGGGAACCTGCACTCCACTCGGCCTGGGCACCTCCACTCCAGTCAGCCTTGGCACATTCACTCCACTCAGCCTGGGCACTTCCAATCCCACTCTGCCTGGGAACCTGCACTCCACTCAGCCTGGGCACTTCCAGTCCCACTCTGCCTGGGAACCCCAACTCCATTCAGCCTGGGCACCTCCACTCCACTCAGCCTGGGCACTTCCAATCCCACTCTGCCTGGGAACCTGCACTCCACTCAGCCTGGGCACCTCCACTCCATTCAGCCTGGGCACATTCACTCCACTCAGCCTGGGCACTTCCAGTCCCACTCTGCCTGGGAACCTGCACTCCAATCAGCCTGGGCACCTCCACTCCACTCAGCCAGGGCACATTCACTCCACTCTGCCTGGGCACATTCACTCCACTCAGCCTGGGCACATTCACTCCACTCAGCCTGGGCACTTCCAGTCCCACTCTGCTGGGAGCCTGCACTCCACTCAGCCTGGGAACCTCCACTCCACGAAGCCTGGGCACATTCACTCCACTCAGCCAGGGCACTTCCAGTCCCTCTCTGCCTGGGAACCCCAACTCCACTCAGCCTGGGCACCTCCACTCCACTCAGCCTGGGCACATTCACTCCACTCTGTCTAGGCACATTCACTCCCATTCAGCCTGGGATCATTCACTCCACTCAGCCTGGGCACATTCACTCCACTCAGCCTGGGCACTTCCAGTCCCACTCTGCCTGGGAACCTGCACTCCACTCAGCCTGGGCACCTCCAATCCACTCAGCCTGGGCACATTCTCTCCAGTCAGCCTGGGCACATTCACTCCACTCAGCCTGGGCACATTCACTCCACTCAGCCTGGGCACATTCACTCCACTCAGCCAGGGCACATTCACTCCACTCAGCCTGGGCACTTCCAGTCCCACTCTGCCCAGGAACCTCCACTCCCACTCTGACTGGGAACCTCCGCTACTCCTCTCCACACCCGGCTCTCCACCCGACTCGCGGGGGCCCACTCTTAAGCCCTCCCGCCGCAAGTTATAGGCCCTTTGCCCGGGCGGAAAGTGAACCGCGGAACTGTGTCCCGCCCTCAATTCTCGTCCGATCGGAACGCGGTTTGGACCCGTTCTCCTGGGCGGCCTCGCAGGCCCTCCAGACCCAGCCAGTTAGCTCCAAGGGGCCGCCCCGAGCACGGGGAGGTGTGACACTTGATGCTTTGGCGCAACGGTGCCCGCGCCACGAGCCAAAAAGCGCCCCCCTCTCTCCGCGCCCATTCAAGGCAATGGGGAAACGCACGTTTCGGGCTCCGGCGGCCGGGCACATTCACTCCACTCTGTCTAGGCACATTGACTCCCATTCAGCCTGGGCACATTCACTCCACTCCGCCTGGGCACTTCCAGTCCCACTCTGCCTGGGAACCTGCACTCCACTCAGCCTGGGCACCTCCACTCAGCCTGGGCACCTCCACTCCATTCAGCCTGGGCACATTCACTCCACTCAGCCTGGGCACTTCCAGTCCCACTCTGCTGGGAACCTGCACTCCACTCAGCCTGGGCACCTCCACTCCACTCTGCCTGGGTACCTTCACTCCACTCAGCCTTGGCACTTCCAGTCCCACTCTGCCAGGGAACCCCAACTCCACTCAGCCTGGGCACCTCCACTCCACTCAGCCTGGGCACATTCACTCCACTCAGCCTGGGCACTTTCAGTCCCACTCTGCCTGGGAACCTGCATTCCACTCGGCCTGGGCACCTCCACTCCACTCAGCCTGGGCAAATTCACTCCCCTAAGCCTTGGCACTTCCAGTCCCACTCTGCCAGGGAACCCCAACTCCACTCAGCCTGGGCACCTCCACTCCACTCAGCCTGGGCACATTCACTCCACTCAGCCTGGGCACTTCCAGTCCCACTCTGCCTGGGAACCTGCACTCCACTCGGCCTGGGCACCTCCACTCCACTCAGCCTGGGAACATTCACTCCACTCAGCCTGGGCACTTCCAATCCCACTCTGCCTGGGTGCCTGCACTCTACTCAGCCTGGGCACCTCCACTCCACTCAGCCTGGGCACTTCCAGTCCCACTCTGCCCAGGAACCTCCACTCCCACTCTGACTGGGAACCTCCGCTACTCCTCTCCACACCCGGCTCTCCACCCGACTCGCGGGGGCCCACTCTTAAGCCCTCCCGCCGCAAGTTATAGGCCCTTCGCCCGGGCGGAAAGTGAACCGCGGAACTGTGTCCCGCCCTCAATTCTCGTCCGATCGGAACGCGGTTTGGACCCGTTCTCCTGGGCGGCCTCGCAGCCCCTCCAGACCCAGCCAGTTAGCTCCAAGGGGTTGCCCCGAGCACAGGGAGGTGTGACACTTGACGCTTTGGCGCAACGGTGCCCGCGCCACGAGCCAAAAAGCGCCCCCCTCTCTCCGCGCCCATTCAAGGCAATGGGGAAACGCACGTTTCGGGCTCCGGCGGCCGGGCACATTCACTCCACGCTGTCTAGGCACATTGACTCCCATTCAGCCTGGGCACATTCACTCCACTCCGCCTGGGCACTTCCAGTCCCACTCTGCCTGGGAACCTGCACTCCACTCGGCCTGGGCACCTCCACTCCAGTCAGCCTTGGCACATTCACTCCACTCAGCCTGGGCACTTCCAATCCCACTCTGCCTGGGAACCTGCACTCCACTCAGCCTGGGCACTTCCAGTCCCACTCTGCCTGGGAACCCCAACTCCATTCAGCCTGGGCACCTCCACTCCACTCAGCCTGGGCACTTCCAATCCCACTCTGCCTGGGAACCTGCACTCCACTCAGCCTGGGCACCTCCACTCCATTCAGCCTGGGCACATTCACTCCACTCAGCCTGGGCACTTCCAGTCCCACTCTGCCTGGGAACCTGCACTCCAATCAGCCTGGGCACCTCCACTCCACTCAGCCAGGGCACATTCACTCCACTCTGCCTGGGCACATTCACTCCACTCAGCCTGGGCACATTCACTCCACTCAGCCTGGGCACTTCCAGTCCCACTCTGCTGGGAGCCTGCACTCCACTCAGCCTGGGAACCTCCACTCCACGAAGCCTGGGCACATTCACTCCACTCAGCCAGGGCACTTCCAGTCCCTCTCTGCCTGGGAACCCCAACTCCACTCAGCCTGGGCACCTCCACTCCACTCAGCCTGGGCACATTCACTCCACTCTGTCTAGGCACATTGACTCCCATTCAGCCTGGGATCATTCACTCCACTCAGCCTGGGCACATTCACTCCACTCAGCCTGGGCACTTCCAGTCCCACTCTGCCTGGGAACCTGCACTCCACTCAGCCTGGGCACCTCCAATCCACTCAGCCTGGGCACATTCTCTCCAGTCAGCCTGGGCACATTCACTCCACTCAGCCTGGGCACATTCACTCCACTCAGCCTGGGCACATTCACTCCACTCAGCCAGGGCACATTCACTCCACTCAGCCTGGGCACTTCCAGTCCCACTCTGCCCAGGAACCTCCACTCCCACTCTGACTGGGAACCTCCGCTACTCCTCTCCACACCCGGCTCTCCACCCGACTCGCGGGGGCCCACTCTTAAGCCCTCCCGCCGCAAGTTATAGGCCCTTTGCCCGGGCGGAAAGTGAACCGCGGAACTGTGTCCCGCCCTCAATTCTCGTCCGATCGGAACGCGGTTTGGACCCGTTCTCCTGGGCGGCCTCGCAGGCCCTCCAGACCCAGCCAGTTAGCTCCAAGGGGCCGCCCCGAGCACGGGGAGGTGTGACACTTGATGCTTTGGCGCAACGGTGCCCGCGCCACGAGCCAAAAAGCGCCCCCCTCTCTCCGCGCCCATTCAAGGCAATGGGGAAACGCACGTTTCGGGCTCCGGCGGCCGGGCACATTCACTCCACGCTGTCTAGGCACATTGACTCCCATTCAGCCTGGGCACATTCACTCCACTCCGCCTGGGCACTTCCAGTCCCACTCTGCCTGGGAACCTGCACTCCACTCAGCCTGGGCACCTCCACTCAGCCTGGGCACCTCCACTCCATTCAGCCTGGGCACATTCACTCCACTCAGCCTGGGCACTTCCAGTCCCACTCTGCTGGGAACCTGCACTCCACTCAGCCTGGGCACCTCCACTCCACTCTGCCTGGGTACCTTCACTCCACTCAGCCTTGGCACTTCCAGTCCCACTCTGCCAGGGAACCCCAACTCCACTCAGCCTGGGCACCTCCACTCCACTCAGCCTGGGCACATTCACTCCACTCAGCCTGTGCACTTTCAGTCCCACTCTGCCTGGGAACCTGCATTCCACTCGGCCTGGGCACCTCCACTCCACTCAGCCTGGGCACATTCACTCCCCTAAGCCTTGGCACTTCCAGTCCCACTCTGCCAGGGAACCCCAACTCCACTCAGCCTGGGCACCTCCACTCCACTCAGCCTGGGCACATTCACTCCACTCAGCCTGGGCACTTCCAGTCCCACTCTGCCTGGGAACCTGCACTCCACTCGGCCTGGGCACCTCCACTCCACTCAGCCTGGGCACTTCCAATCCCACTCTGCCTGGGTGCCTGCACTCTACTCAGCCTGGGCACCTCCACTCCACTCAGCCTGGGCACATTCACTCCACTCAGCCAGGGCACATTCACTCCACTCAGCCTGGGCACTTCCAGTCCCACTCTGCCCAGGAACCTCCACTCCCACTCTGACTGGGAACCTCCGCTACTCCTCTCCACACCCGGCTCTCCACCCGACTCGCGGGGGCCCACTCTTAAGCCCTCCCGCCGCAAGTTATAGGCCCTTTGCCCGGGCGGAAAGTGAACCGCGGAACTGTGTCCCGCCCTCAATTCTCGTCCGATCGGAACGCGGTTTGGACCCGTTCTCCTGGGCGGCCTCGCAGCCCCTCCAGACCCAGCCAGTTAGCTTCAAGGGGTTGCCCCGAGCACAGGGAGGTGTGACACTTGACGCTTTGGCGCAACGGTGCCCGCGCCACGAGCCAAAAAGCGCCCCCCTCTCTCCGCGCCCATTCAAGGCAATGGGGAAACGCACGTTTCGGGCTCCGGCGGCCGGGCACATTCACTCCACTCTGTCTAGGCACATTGACTCCCATTCAGCCTGGGCACATTCACTCCACTCCGCCTGGGCACTTCCAGTCCCACTCTGCCTGGGAACCTGCACTCCACTCGGCCTGGGCACCTCCACTCCAGTCAGCCTTGGCACATTCACTCCACTCAGCCTGGGCACTTCCAATCCCACTCTGCCAGGGAACCTGCACTCCACTCAGCCTGGGCACATGCAATCCACTCAGCCTGGGGACATTCACTCCTCTCAGCCTGGGAACTTCCGATCCCACTCTGCCTGGGAACCAGCACTCCACTCAGCCTGGGCACCTCCACTCCACTCAGCCGGGGTACTTCCAATCCCACTCTGCTGGGAACCTGCACTCCACTCAGCCTGGGAACCTCCACTCCACGCAGTCTGGGCACATTCACTCCACTCAGCCAGGGCACTTCCAGTCCCTCTCTGCCTGGGAACCCCAACTCCACTCAGCCTGGGCACCTCCACTCCACTCAGCCTGGGCACATTCACTCCACTCTGTCTAGGCACATTGACTCCCTTTCAGCCTGGGAACATTCACTCCTCTAAGCCTGGGCACATTCACTCCACTCAGCCTGGGCACTTCCAATCCCACTCTGCCTGGGTGCTTGCACTCCACTCAGCCTGGGCACCTCCACTCCACTCAGCCTGGCCACATTCACTCCACTCAGCCTGGGCACTTTCAGTCACACTCTGCCTGGGAACCTGCACTCCACTCGGCCTGGGCATCTCCACTCCACTCAGCCTGGGCACATTCACTCCACTCAGCCTTGGCACTTCCAGTCCCACTCTGCCAGGGAACCCCAACTCCACTCAGCCTGGGCACCTCCACTCCACTCAGCCTGGGCACATTCACTCCACTCAGCCTGGGCACTTCCAGTCCCACTCTGCCTGGGAACCTGCACTCCACTCGGCCTGGGCACCTCCACTCCACTCAGCCTGGGCACATTCACTCCACTCAGCCTGGGCACTTCCAGTCCCACTCTGCTGGGAGCCTGCACTCCACTCAGCCTGGGAACCTCCACTCCACGCAGCCTGGGCACATTCACTCCACTCAGCCAGGGCACTTCCAGTCCCTCTCTGCCTGGGAACCCCAACTCCACTCAGCCTGGGCACCTCCACTCCACTCAGCCTGGGCACATTCACTCCACTCTGCCTGGGCACATTCACTCCACTCAGCCTGGGCACATTCACTCCACTCAGCCTGGGCACTTCCAGTCCCACTCTGCTGGGAGCCTGCACTCCACTCAGCCTGGGAACCTCCACTCCACGAAGCCTGGGCACATTCACTCCACTCAGCCTTGGCACTTCCAGTCCCACTCTGCCAGGGAACCCCAACTCCACTCAGCCTGGGCACCTCCACTCCACTCAGCCTGGGCACATTCACTCCACTCAGCCTGTGCACTTTCAGTCCCACTCTGCCTGGGAACCTGCATTCCACTCGGCCTGGGCACCTCCACTCCACTCAGCCTGGGCACATTCACTCCCCTAAGCCTTGGCACTTCCAGTCCCACTCTGCCAGGGAACCCCAACTCCACTCAGCCTGGGCACCTCCACTCCACTCAGCCTGGGCACATTCACTCCACTCAGCCTGGGCACTTCCAGTCCCACTCTGCCTGGGAACCTGCACTCCACTCGGCCTGGGCACCTCCACTCCACTCAGCCTGGGCACTTCCAATCCCACTCTGCCTGGGTGCCTGCACTCTACTCAGCCTGGGCACCTCCACTCCACTCAGCCTGGGCACATTCACTCCACTCAGCCAGGGCACATTCACTCCACTCAGCCTGGGCACTTCCAGTCCCACTCTGCCCAGGAACCTCCACTCCCACTCTGACTGGGAACCTCCGCTACTCCTCTCCACACCCGGCTCTCCACCCGACTCGCGGGGGCCCACTCTTAAGCCCTCCCGCCGCAAGTTATAGGCCCTTTGCCCGGGCGGAAAGTGAACCGCGGAACTGTGTCCCGCCCTCAATTCTCGTCCGATCGGAACGCGGTTTGGACCCGTTCTCCTGGGCGGCCTCGCAGCCCCTCCAGACCCAGCCAGTTAGCTTCAAGGGGTTGCCCCGAGCACAGGGAGGTGTGACACTTGACGCTTTGGCGCAACGGTGCCCGCGCCACGAGCCAAAAAGCGCCCCCCTCTCTCCGCGCCCATTCAAGGCAATGGGGAAACGCACGTTTCGGGCTCCGGCGGCCGGGCACATTCACTCCACTCTGTCTAGGCACATTGACTCCCATTCAGCCTGGGCACATTCACTCCACTCCGCCTGGGCACTTCCAGTCCCACTCTGCCTGGGAACCTGCACTCCACTCGGCCTGGGCACCTCCACTCCAGTCAGCCTTGGCACATTCACTCCACTCAGCCTGGGCACTTCCAATCCCACTCTGCCAGGGAACCTGCACTCCACTCAGCCTGGGCACATGCAATCCACTCAGCCTGGGGACATTCACTCCTCTCAGCCTGGGAACTTCCGATCCCACTCTGCCTGGGAACCAGCACTCCACTCAGCCTGGGCACCTCCACTCCACTCAGCCGGGGTACTTCCAATCCCACTCTGCTGGGAACCTGCACTCCACTCAGCCTGGGAACCTCCACTCCACGCAGTCTGGGCACATTCACTCCACTCAGCCAGGGCACTTCCAGTCCCTCTCTGCCTGGGAACCCCAACTCCACTCAGCCTGGGCACCTCCACTCCACTCAGCCTGGGCACATTCACTCCACTCTGTCTAGGCACATTGACTCCCTTTCAGCCTGGGAACATTCACTCCTCTAAGCCTGGGCACATTCACTCCACTCAGCCTGGGCACTTCCAATCCCACTCTGCCTGGGTGCTTGCACTCCACTCAGCCTGGGCACCTCCACTCCACTCAGCCTGGCCACATTCACTCCACTCAGCCTGGGCACTTTCAGTCACACTCTGCCTGGGAACCTGCACTCCACTCGGCCTGGGCATCTCCACTCCACTCAGCCTGGGCACATTCACTCCACTCAGCCTTGGCACTTCCAGTCCCACTCTGCCAGGGAACCCCAACTCCACTCAGCCTGGGCACCTCCACTCCACTCAGCCTGGGCACATTCACTCCACTCAGCCTGGGCACTTCCAGTCCCACTCTGCCTGGGAACCTGCACTCCACTCGGCCTGGGCACCTCCACTCCACTCAGCCTGGGCACATTCACTCCACTCAGCCTGGGCACTTCCAGTCCCACTCTGCTGGGAGCCTGCACTCCACTCAGCCTGGGAACCTCCACTCCACGCAGCCTGGGCACATTCACTCCACTCAGCCAGGGCACTTCCAGTCCCTCTCTGCCTGGGAACCCCAACTCCACTCAGCCTGGGCACCTCCACTCCACTCAGCCTGGGCACATTCACTCCACTCTGTCTAGGCACATTGACTCCCATTCAGCCTGGGATCATTCATTCCACTCAGCCTGGGCACATTCACTCCACTCAGCCTGGGCACTTCCAGTCCCACTCTGCCTGGGAACCTGCACTCCAATCAGCCTGGGCACCTCCACTCCACTCAGCCTGGGCACATTCACTCCACTCTGCCTGGGCACATTCACTCCACTCAGCCTGGGCACATTCACTCCACTCAGCCTGGGCACTTCCAGTCCCACTCTGCTGGGAGCCTGCACTCCACTCAGCCTGGGAACCTCCACTCCATTCAGCCTGGGCACATTCACTCCACTCAGCCTGGGCACTTCCAGTCCCACTCTGCCTGGGAACCTGCACTCCACTCAGCCTGGGCACCTCCAATCCACTCAGCCTGGGCACATTCTCTCCAGTCAGCCTGGGCACATTCACTCCACTCAGCCTGGGCACCTCCACTCCACTCAGCCTGGCCACATTCACTCCACTCAGCCAGGGCACATTCACTCCACTCAGCCTGGGCACTTCCAGTCCCACTCTGCCCAGGAACCTCCACTCCCACTCTGACTAGGAACCTCCGCTACTCCTCTCCACACCCGGCTCTCCACCCGACTCACGGGGGCCCACTCTTAAGCCCTCCCGCCGCAAGTAATAGGCCCTTTGCCCGGGCGGAAAGTGAACCGCGGAACTGTGTCCCGCCCTCAATTCTCGTCCGATCGGAACGCGGTTTGGACCCGTTCTCCTGGGCGGCCTCGCAGCCCCTCCAGACCCAGCCAGTTAGCTCCAAGGGGCCGCCCCGAGCACGGGGAGGGGTGACACTTGACGCTTTGGCGCAACGGTGCCCGCGCCACGAGCCAAAAAGCGCCCCCCTCTCTCCGCGCCCATTCAAGGCAATGGGGAAACGCACGTTTCGGGCTCCGGCGGCTGGGCACATTCACTCCACTCTGTCTAGGCACATTGACTCCCATTCAGCCTGGGCACATTCACTCCACTCAGCCTGGGCACTTCCAGTCCCACTCTGCCTGGGAACCTGCACTCCACTCTGCCTGGGCACCTCCACTTCAGTCAGCCTGGGCACATTCAGTCCACTCAGCCTGGGCACTTCCAATCCCACTCTGCCTGGGAACCTGCACTCCACTCAGCCTGGGCACGTCCAGTCCCACTCTGCCTGGGAACCCCAACTCCATTCAGCCTGGGCACCTCCACTCCACTCAGCCTGGGCACATTCACTCCACTCAGCCTGGGCACTTCCAATCCCACTCTGCCTGGGAACCTGCACTCCACTCAGCCTGGGCACCTCCACTCCATTCAGCCTGGGCACATTCACTCCACTCAGCCTTGGCACTTCCAGTCCCACTCTGCCTGGGAACCCCAACTCCACTCAGCCTGGACACCTCCACTCCACTCAGCCTTGGCACATTCACTCCACTCAGCCTGGGCACTTCCAATCCCACTCTGCCTGGGAACCTGCACTCCACTCAGCCTGGGCACCTCCACTCCACTCAGCCTGGGTACATTCACTCCACTCAGCCTGGGCACTTCCAATCCCACTCTGCCTGGGAACCTGCACTCCACTCAGCCTGGGCACTTCCAGTCCCACTCAGCCTGGGAACCCCAACTCCATTCAGCCTGGGCACCTCCACTCCACTCAGCCTGGGAACATTCACTCCACTCAGCCTGGGCACTTCCAATCCCACTCTGCCTGGGAACCTGCACTCCACTCAGCCTGGGCACCTCCACTCCATTCAGCCTGGGCACATTCACTCCACTCAGCCTGGGCACTTCCAGTCCCACTCTGCCTGGGAACCTGCACTCCAATCAGCCTGGGCACCTCCACTCCACTCAGCCAGGGCACATTCACTCCACTCTGCCTGGGCACATTCACTCCACTCAGCCTGGGCACATTCACTCCACTCAGCCTGGGCACTTCCAGTCCCACTCTGCCTGGGAACCTGCACTCCACTCTGCCTGGGCACCTCCACTCCAGTCAGCCTGGGCACATTCACTCCACTCAGCCTGGGCACTTCCAATCCCACTCTGCCTGGGAACCTGCACTCCACTCAGCCTGGGCACTTCCAGTCCCACTCTGCCTGGGAACCTGCACTCCAATCAGCCTGGGCACCTCCACTCCACTCAGCCAGGGCACATTCACTCCACTCTGCCTGGGCACATTCACTCCACTCAGCCTGGGCACATTCACTCCACTCAGCCTGGGCACTTCCAGTCCCACTCTGCCTGGGAACCTGCACTCCACTCTGCCTGGGCACCTCCACTCCAGTCAGCCTGGGCACATTCACTCCACTCAGCCTGGGCACTTCCAATCCCACTCTGCCTGGGAACCTGCACTCCACTCAGCCTGGGCACTTCCAGTCCCACTCTGCCTGGGAACCCCAACTCCATTCAGCCTGGGCACCTCCACTCCACTCAGCCTGGGCACATTCACTCCACTCAGCCTGGGCACTTCCAATCCCACTCTGCCTGGGAACCTGCACTCCACTCAGCCTGGGCACCTCCACTCCATTCAGCCTGGGCACATTCACTCCACTCAGCCTGGGCACTTCCAGTCCCACTCTGCCTGGGAACCTGCACTCCAATCAGTCTGGGCACCTCCACTCCACTCAGCCAGGGCACATTCACTCCACTCTGACTGGGCACATTCACTACACTCAGCCTGGGCACATTCACTCCACTCAGCCTGGGCACTTCCAGTCCCACTCTGCTGGGAGCCTGCACTCCACTCAGCCTGGGAACCTCCACTCCACGCAGCCTGGGCACATTCACTCCACTCAGCCAGGGCACTTCCAGTCCCTCTCTGCCTGGGAACCCCAACTCCACTCAGCCTGGGCACCTCCACTCCACTCAGCCTGGGCACATTCACTACACTCTGTCTAGGCACATTGACTCCCATTCAGCCTGGGATCATTCACTCCACTCAGCCTGGGCACATTCACTCCACTCAGCCTGGGCACTTCCAGTCCCACTCTGCCTGGGATCCTGCACTCCACTCAGCCTGGGCACCTCCAATCCACTCAGCCTGGGCACATTCTCTCCAGTCAGCCTGGGCACATTCACTCCACTCAGCCTGGGCACATTCACTCCACTCAGCCTGGGCACATTCACTCCACTCAGCCAGGGCACATTCACTCCACTCAGCCTGGGCACTTCCAGTCCCACTCTGCCCAGGAACCTCCACTCCCACTCTGACTGGGAACCTCCGCTACTCCTCTCCACACCCGGCTCTCCACCCGACTCGCGGGGGCCCACTCTTAAGCCCTCCCGCCGCAAGTTATAGGCCCTTCGCCCGGGCGGAAAGTGAACCGCGGAACTGTGTCCCGCCCTCAATTCTCGTCCGATCGGAACGCGGTTTGGACCCGTTCTCCTGGGCGGCCTCGCAG
The DNA here is from genome assembly GCF_963514075.1 of Conger conger. Taxonomy (NCBI): domain Eukaryota; kingdom Metazoa; phylum Chordata; class Actinopteri; order Anguilliformes; family Congridae; genus Conger; species Conger conger. The sequence goes on from NW_026890391.1 coordinate 949,767, forward strand.
CCCCTCCAGACCCAGCCAGTTAGCTCCAAGGGGCCGCCCCGAGCACGGGGAGGTGTGACACTTGACGCTTTGGCGCAACGGTGCCCGCGCCACGAGCCAAAAAGCGCCCCCCTCTCTCTGCGCCCATTCAAGGCAATGGGGAAACGCACGTTTCGGGCTCCGGCGGCCGGGCACATTCACTCCACTCTGTCTAGGCACATTGACTCCCATTCAGCCTGGGCACATTCACTCCACTCCGCCTGGGCACTTCCAGTCCCACTCTGCCTGGGAACCTGCACTCCACTCGGCCTGGGCACCTCCACTCCACTCAGCCTGGGCACATTCACTCCACTCAGCCTTGGCACTTCCAGTCCCACTCTGCCAGGGAACCCCAACTCCACTCAGCCTGGGCACCTCCACTCCACTCAGCCTGGGCACATTCACTCCACTCAGCCTGGGCACTTCCAGTCCCACTCTGCCTGGGAACCTGCACTCCACTTAGCCTGGGCACCTCCAATCCACTCAGCCTGGGCATATTCTCTCCAGTCAGCCTGGGCACATTCACTCCACTCAGCCTGGGCACCTCCACTCCACTCAGCCTGGCCACATTCACTCCACTCAGCCAGGGCACATTCACTCCACTCAGCCTGGGCACTTCCAGTCCCACTCTGCCCAGGAACCTCCACTCCCACTCTGACTGGGAACCTCCGCTACTCCTCTCCACACCCGGCTCTCCACCCGACTCACGGGGGCCCACTCTTAAGCCCTCCCGCCGCAAGTAATAGGCCCTTTGCCCGGGCGGAAAGTGAACCGCGGAACTGTGTCCCGCCCTCAATTCTCGTCCGATCGGAACGCGGTTTGGACCCGTTCTCCTGGGCGGCCTCGCAGCCCCTCCAGACCCAGCCAGTTAGCTCCAAGGGGCCGCACCGAGCACGGGGAGGGGGGACACTTGACGCTTTGGCGCAACGGTGCCCGCGCCACGAGCCAAAAAGCGCCCCCCTCTCTCTGCGCCCATTCAAGGCAATGGGGAAACGCACGTTTCGGGCTCCGGCGGCCGGGCACATTCACTCCACTCTGTCTAGGCACATTGACTCCCATTCAGCCTGGGCACATTCACTCCACTCAGCCTTGGCACTTCCAGTCCCACTCTGCCAGGGAACCCCAACTCCACTCAGCCTGGGCACCTCCACTCCACTCAGCCTGGGCACATTCACTCCACTCAGCCTGGGCACTTCCAGTCCCACTCTGCCTGGGAAGCTGCACTCCACTCGGCCTGGGCACATTCACTCCACTCACCGTTGGCACTTCCAGTTCCACTCTGCCAGGGAACCCCAACTCCATTCAGCCTGGGCACCTGCACTCCACTCAGCCTGGGCACCTCCACTCCATTCAGCCTGGGCACATTCACTCCACTCAGCCTGGGCACTTCCAGTCCCACTCCGCCTGGGCACTTCCAGTCCCACTCTGCCTGGGAACCTGCACTCCACTCGGCCTGGGCACCTCCACTCCAGTCAGCCTGGGCACATTCACTCCACTCAGCCAGGGCACATTCACTCCACTCAGCCAGGGCACATTCACTCCACTCAGCCCGGGCACTTCCAGTCCCACTCTGCCCAGGAACCTCCACTCCCACTCTGACTGGGAACCTCCGCTACTCCTCTCCACACCCGGCTCTCCACCCGACTCGCGGGGGCCCACTCTTAAGCCCTCCCGCCGCAAGTTATAGGCCCTTTGCCCGGGCGGAAAGTGAACCGCGGAACTGTGTCCCGCCCTCAATTCTCGTCCGATCGGAACGCGGTTTGGACCCGTTCTCCTGGGCGGCCTCGCAGCCCCTCCAGACCCAGCCAGTTAGCTCCAAGGGGTTTCCCCCGAGCACAGGGAGGTGTGACACTTGACGCTTTGGCGCAACGGTGCCCGCGCCACGAGCCAAAAAGCGCCCCCCTCTCTCCGCGCCCATTCAAGGCAATGGGGAAACGCACGTTTCGGGCTCCGGCGGCCGGGCACATTCACTCCACTCTGTCTAGGCACATTGACTCCCCATTCAGCCTGGGCACATTCACTCACACTCCGCCTGGCACTTCCAGTCCCACTCTGCCAGGGAACCCCAACTCCACTCGGCCTGGGCACCTCCACTCCAGTCAGCCTTGGCACATTCACTCCACTCAGCCTGGGCACTTCCAATCCCACTCTGCCAGGGAACCTGCACTCCACTCAGCCTGGGCACTTCCAGTCCCACTCTGCCTGGGAACCCCAACTCCATTCAGCCTGGGCACCTCCACTCCACTCAGCCTGGGCACATTCACTCCACTCAGCCAGGGCACCTCCACTCCACTCAGCCTGGGTACTTCCAATCCCACTCTGCTGGGAACCTGCACTCCACTCAGCCTGGGAACCTCCACTCCACGCAGTTTGGGCACATTCACTCCACTCAGCCAGGGCACTTCCAGTCCCTCTCTGCCTGGGAACCCCAACTCCACTCAGCCTGGGCACCTCCACTCCACTCAGCCTGGGCACATTCACTCCACTCTGTCTAGGCACATTGACCTCCCATTCAGCCTGGGAACATTCACTCCACTAAGCCTGGGCACATTCACTCCACTCAGCCTGGGCACTTCCAGTCCCACTCTGCCTGGGAACCTGCACTCCACTCAGCCTGGGCACCTCCAATCCACTCAGCCTGGGCACATTCTCTCCAGTCAGCCTGGGCACATTCACTCCACTCAGCCTGGGCACATTCACTCCACTCAGCCTGGGCACATTCACTCCACTCAGCCAGGGCACATTCACTCCACTCAGCCTGGGCACTTCCAGTCCCACTCTGCCCAGGAACCTCCACTCCCACTCTGACTGGGAACCTCCGCTACTCCTCTCCACACCCGGCTCTCCACCCGACTCGCGGGGGCCCACTCTTAAGCCCTCCCGCCGCAAGTTATAGGCCCTTTGCCAGGGCGGAAAGTGAACCGCGGAACTGTGTCCCGCCCTCAATTCTCGTCCGATCGGAACGCGGTTTGGACCCGTTCTCCTGGGCGGCCTCGCAGCCCCTCCAGACCCAGCTAGTTAGCTCCAAGGGGCCGCCCCGAGCACGGGGAGGTGTGACACTTGACGCTTTGGCGCAACGGTGCCCGCGCCACGAGCCAAAAAGCGCCCCCCTCTCTCCGCGCCCATTCAAGGCAATGGGGAAACGCACGTTTCGGGCTCCGGCGGCCGGGCACATTCACTCCACTCTGTCTAGGCACATTGACTCCCATTCAGCCTGGGCACATTCACTCCACTCCGCCTGGGCACTTCCAGTCCCACTCTGCCTGGGAACCTGCACTCCACTCGGCCTGGGCACCTCCACTCAGCCTGGGCACCTCCACTCCATTCAGCCTGGGCACATTCACTCCACTCAGCCTGGGCACTTCCAGTCCCACTCTGCTGGGAACCTGCACTCCACTCAGCCTGGGCACCTCCACTCCACTCTGCCTGGGTACCTTCACTCCACTCAGCCTTGGCACTTCCAGTCCCACTCTGCCAGGGAACCCCAACTCCACTCAGCCTGGGCACCTCCACTCCACTCAGCCTGGGCACATTCACTCCACTCAGCCTGGGCACTTTCAGTCCCACTCTGCCTGGGAACCTGCATTCCACTCGGCCTGGGCACCTCCACTCCACTCAGCCTGGGCACATTCACTCCCCTAAGCCTTGGCACTTCCAGTCCCACTCTGCCAGGGAACCCCAACTCCACTCAGCCTGGGCACCTCCACTCCACTCAGCCTGGGCACATTCACTCCACTCAGCCTGGGCACTTCCAGTCCCACTCTGCCTGGGAACCTGCACTCCACTCGGCCTGGGCACCTCCACTCCACTCAGCCTGGGAACATTCACTCCACTCAGCCTGGGCACTTCCAATCCCACTCTGCCTGGGTGCCTGCACTCCACTCGGCCTGGGCACCTCCACTCCACTCAGCCTGGGAACATTCACTCCACTCAGCCTGGGCACTTCCAATCCCACTCTGCCTGGGTGCCTGCACTCTACTCAGCCTGGGCACATTCACTCCACTCAGCCAGGGCACATTCACTCCACTCAGCCTGGGCACTTCCAATCCCACTCTGCCCAGGAACCTCCACTCCCACTCTGACTGGGAACCTCCGCTACTCCTCTCCACACCCGGCTCTCCACCCGACTCGCGGGGGCCCACTCTTAAGCCCTCCCGCCGCAAGTTATAGGCCCTTTGCCCGGGCGGAAAGTGAACCGCGGAACTGTGTCCCGCCCTCAATTCTCGTCCGATCGGAACGCGGTTTGGACCCGTTCTCCTGGGCGGCCTCGCAGCCCCTCCAGACCCAGCCAGTTAGCTCCAAGGGGTTGCCCCGAGCACAGGGAGGTGTGACACTTGACGCTTTGGCGCAACGGTGCCCGCGCCACGAGCCAAAAAGCGCCCCCCTCTCTCCGCGCCCATTCAAGGCAATGGGGAAACGCACGTTTCGGGCTCCGGCGGCCGGGCACATTCACTCCACTCTGTCTAGGCACATTGACTCCCATTCAGCCTGGGCACATTCACTCCACTCCGCCTGGGCACTTCCAGTCCCACTCTGCCTGGGAACCTGCACTCCACTCGGCCTGGGCACCTCCACTCCAGTCAGCCTTGGCACATTCACTCCACTCAGCTTGGGCACTTCCAATCCCACTCTGCCAGGGAACCTGCACTCCACTCAGCCTGGGCATATGCAATCCACTCAGCCTGGGGACATTCACTCCACTCAGCCTGGGAACTTCCAATCCCACTCTGCCTGGGAACCAGCACTCCACTCAGCCTGGGCACCTCCACTCCACTCAGCCTGGGTACTTCCAATCCCACTCTGCTGGGAACCTGCACTCCACTCAGCCTGGGAACCTCCACTCCACGCAGTCTGGGCACATTCACTCCACTCAGCCAGGGCACTTCCAGTCCCTCTCTGCCTGGGAACCCCAACTCCACTCAGCCTGGGCACCTCCACTCCACTCAGCCTGGGCACATTCACTCCACTCTGTCTAGGCACATTGACTCCCATTCAGCCTGGGAACATTCACTCCACAAAGCCTGGGCACATTCACTCCACTCAGCCTGGGCACTTCCAGTCCCACTCTGCCTGGGAACCTGCACTCCACTCAGCCTGGGCACCTCCAATCCACTCAGCCTGGGCACATTCTCTCCAGTCAGCCTGGGCACATTCACTCCACTCAGCCTGGGCACATTCACTCCACTCAGCCTGGGCACATTCACTCCACTCAGCCAGGGCACATTCACTCCACTCAGCCTGGGCACTTCCAGTCCCACTCTGCCCAGGAACCTCCACTCCCACTCTGACTGGGAACCTCCGCTACTCCTCTCCACACCCGGCTCTCCACCCGACTCGCGGGGGCCCACTCTTAAGCCCTCCCGCCGCAAGTTATAGGCCCTTTGCCAGGGCGGAAAGTGAACCGCGGAACTGTGTCCCGCCCTCAATTCTCGTCCGATCGGAACGCGGTTTGGACCCGTTCTCCTGGGCGGCCTCGCAGCCCCTCCAGACCCAGCCAGTTAGCTCCAAGGGGCCGCCCCGAGCACGGGGAGGGGTGACACTTGACGTTTTGGCGCAACGGTGCCCGCGCCACGAGCCAAAAAGCGCCCCCCTCTCTCCGCGCCCATTCAAGGCAATGGGGAAACGCACGTTTCGGGCTCCGGCGGCCGGGCACATTCACTCCACTCTGTCTAGGCACATTGACTCCCATTCAGCCTGGGCACATTCACTCCACTCCGCCTGGGCACTTCCAGTCCCACTCTGCCTGGGAACCTGCACTCCACTCGGCCTGGGCACCTCCACTCCACTCAGCCTGGGCACATTCACTCCACTCAGCCTGGGCACTTCCAATCCCACTCTGCCAGGCAACCTGCACTCCACTCAGCCTGGGCACCTCCACTCAGCCTGGGCACCTCCACTCCATTCAGCCTGGGCACCTCCACTCCACTCAGCCTGGGCACATTCACTCCACTCCGCCTGGGCACTTCCAATCCCACTCTGCCTGGGTGCTTGCACTCCACTCAGCCTGGGCACCTCCACTCCACTCAGCCTGGCCACATTCACTCCACTCAGCCAGGGCACATTCACTCCACTCAGCCTGGGCACTTCCAGTCCCACTCTGCCCTGGAACCTACACTCCCACTCTGACTGGGAACCTCCGCTACTCCTCTCCACACCCGGCTCTCCACCCGACTCGCGGGGGCCCACTCTTAAGCCCTCCCGCCGCAAGTTATAGGCCCTTTGCCCGGGCGGAAAGTGAACCGCGGAACTGTGTCCCGCCCTCAATTCTCGTCCGATCGGAACGCGGTTTGGACCCGTTCTCCTGGGCGGCCTCGCAGCCCCTCCAGACCCAGCTAGTTAGCTCCAAGCGGCCGCCCCGAGCACGGGGAGGTGTGACACTTGACGCTTTGGCGCAACGGTGCCCGCGCCACGAGCCAAAAAGCACCCCCCTCTCTCCGCGCCCATTCAAGGCAATGGGGAAACGCACGTTTCGGGCTCCGGCGGCCGGGCACATTCACTCCACTCTGTCTAGGCACATTGACTCCCATTCAGCCTGGGCACATTCACTCCACTCCGCCTGGGCACTTCCAGTCCCACTCTGCCTGGGAATCTGCACTCCACTCGGCCTGGGCACCTCCACTCTACTCAGCCTTGGCACATTCACTCCACTCAGCCTGGGCACTTCCAATCCCACTCTGCCTGGGAACCTGCACTCCACTCAGCCTGGGCACCTCCACTCAGCCTGGGCACCTCCACTCCATTCAGCCTGGGCACATTCACTCCACTCAGCCTGGGCACTTTCAGTCACACTCTGCCTGGGAACCTGCACTCCACTCGGCCTGGGCATCTCCACTCCACTCTGCCTGGGCACATTCACTCCACTCAGCCTTGGCACTTCCAGTCCCACTCTGCCAGGGAACCCCAACTCCACTCAGCCTGGGCACCTCCACTCCACTCAGCCTGGGCACATTCACTCCACTCAGCCTGGGCACTTCCAGTCCCACTCTGCCTGGGAACCTGCACTCCACTCGGCCTGGGCACCTCCACTCCACTCAGCCTGGGCACATTCACTCCACTCAGCCTGGGCACTTCCAATCCCACTCTGCCTTGGTGCCTGGACTCCACTCAGCCTGGGCACCTCCACTCCACTCAGCCTAGCCACATTCACTCCACTCAGCCAGGGCACATTCACTCCACTCAGCCTGGGCACTTCCAGTCCCACTCTGCCCAGGAACCTCCACTCCCACTCTGACTGGGAACCTCCGCTACTCCTCTCCACACCCGGCTCTCCACCCGACTCGCGGGGGCCCACTCTTAAGCCCTCCCGCCGCAAGTTATTGGCCCTTCTCCCGGGCGGAAAGTGAACCGCGGAACTGTGTCCCGCCCTCAATTCTTGTCCGATCGGAACGCGGTTTGGACCCGTTCTCCTGGGCGGCCTCGCAGCCCCTCCAGACCCAGCTAGTTAGCTCCAAGGGGCCGCCCCGAGAACGGGGAGGTGTGACACTTGACGCTTTGGCGCAACGGTGCCCACGCCACGAGCCAAAAAGTGCCCCCCTCTCTCCGCGCCCATTCAAGGCAATGGGGAAACGCACGTTTCGGGCTCCAGCGGCCGGGCACATTCACTCCACTCTGTCTAGGCACATTGACTCCCATTCAGCCTGGGCACATTCACTCCACTCCGCCTGGGCACTTCCAGTCCCACTCTGCCTGGGAACCTGCACTCCACTCGGCCTGGGCACCTCCACTCCACTCAGCCTGGGCACATTCACTCCACTCAGCCTGGGCACTTCCAATCCCACTCTGCCAGGGAACCTGCACTCCTCTCAGCCTGGGCACCTGCACTCCACTCAGCCTGGGTACATTACTCCACTCAGCCTGGGCACTTCCAATCCCACTCTGCCTGGGAACCAGCACTCCACTCAGCCTGGGCACCTCCACTCCAGTCACCCTGGGCACATTCACACCACTCAGCGTTGGCACTTCCAGTCCCACTCTGCCAGGGAACCCCAACTCCACTCAGCCTGGGCACCTCCACTCCACTCAGCCTGGGCACATTCACTCCACTCACCGTTGGCACTTCCAGTCCCACTCTGCCAGGGAACCCCAACTCCACTCAGCCTGGGCACCTGCACTCCACTCGGCCTGGGCACCTCCACTCCACTCAGCCTGGGCACATTCACTCCACTCAGCCTGGGCACTTCCAATCCCACTCTGCCTTGGTGCCTGCACTCCACTCAGCCTGGGCACCTCCACTCCACTCAGCCTAGCCACATTCACTCCACTCAGCCAGGGCACATTCACTCCACTCAGCCTGGGCACTTCCAGTCCCACTCTGCCCAGGAACCTCCACTCCCACTCTGACTGGGAACCTCCGCTACTCCTCTCCACACCCGGCTCTCCACCCGACTCGCGGGGGCCCACTCTTAAGCCCTCCCGCCGCAAGTTATAGGCCCTTCTCCCGGGCGGAAAGTGAACCGCGGAACTGTGTCCCGCCCTCAATTCTTGTCCGATCGGAACGCGGTTTGGACCCGTTCTCCTGGGCGGCCTCGCAGCCCCTCCAGACCCAGCTAGTTAGCTCCAAGGGGCCGCCCCGAGCACGGGGAGGTGTGACACTTGACGCTTTGGCGCAACGGTGCCCACGCCACGAGCCAAAAAGTGCCCCCCTCTCTCCGCGCCCATTCAAGGCAATGGGGAAACGCACGTTTCGGGCTCCGGCGGCCGGGCACATTCACTCCACTCTGTCTAGGCACATTGACTCCCATTCAGCCTGGGCACATTCACTCCACTCCGCCTGGGCACTTCCAGTCCCACTCTGCCTGGGAACCTGCACTCCACTCGGCCTGGGCACCTCCACTCCACTCAGCCTGGGCACATTCACTCCACTCAGCCTGGGCACTTCCAATCCCACTCTGCCAGGGAACCTGCACTCCTCTCAGCCTGGGCACCTGCACTCCACTCAGCCTGGGTACATTACTCCACTCAGCCTGGGCACTTCCAATCCCACTCTGCCTGGGAACCAGCACTCCACTCAGCCTGGGCACCTCCACTCCAGTCAGCCTGGGCACATTCACACCACTCAGCGTTGGCACTTCCAGTCCCACTCTGCCAGGGAACCCCAACTCCACTCAGCCTGGGCACCTCCACTCCACTCAGCCTGGGCACATTCACTCCACTCACCGTTGGCACTTCCAGTCCCACTCTGCCAGGGAACCCCAACTCCATTCAGCCTGGGCACCTCCACTCAATCAGCCTGGGCACATTCACTCCACTCAGCCTGGGCACTTCCAATCCCACTCTGCCTGGGAACCTGCACTCCACTCAGCCTGGGCACCTCCACTCCATTCAGTCTGGGCACATTCACTCCACTCAGCCTGGGCACTTCCAGTCCCACTCTGCCTGGGAACCTGCACTCCACTCAGCCTGGGCACCTCCACTCCACTCAGCCTGGGCACATTCACTCCACTCTGCCTGGGCACATTCACTCCCATTCAGCCTGGGATCATTCACTCCACTCAGCCTGGGCACATTAACTCCACTCAGCCTGGGCACTTCCAGTACCACTCTGCCTGGGAACCTGCACTCCACTCAGCCAGGGCACCTCCAATCCACTCAGCCTGGGCACATTCACTCCACTCAGCCTGGGCACATTCACTCCACTCAGCCTGTCCACATTCACTCCACTCAGCCAGGGCACATTCATTCCACTCAGCCTGGGCACTTCCAGTCCCACTCTGCCCAGAAACCTCCACTCCCACTCTGACTGGGAACCTCCGCTACTCCTCTCCACACCCGGCTCTCCACCCGACTCGCGGGGGCCCACTCTTTAGCCCTCCCGCCGCAAGTTATAGGCCCTTTGCCCGGGCGGAAAGTGAACCGCGGAACTGTGTCCCGCCCTCAATTCTCGTCCGATCGGAACGCGGTTTGGACCCGTTCTCCTGGGCGGCCTCGCAGCCCCTCCATACCCAGCCAGTTAGCTCCAAGGGGCCGCCCCGAGCACGGGGAGGTGTGACACTTGACGCTTTGGCGCAACGGTGCCCGCGCCACGAGCCAAAAAGCGCCCCCCTCTCTCCGCGCCCATTCAAGGCAATGGGGAAACGCACGTTTCGGGCTCCGGCGGCCGGGCACATTCACTCCACTCTGTCTAGGCACATTGACTCCCATTCAGCCTGGGAACATTCACTCCACTCCGCCTGGGCACTTCCAGTCCCACTCTGCCTGGGAACCTGCACTCCACTCGGCCTGGGCACCTCCACTCCACTCAGCCTGGGCACATTCACTCCACTCAGCCTTGGCACTTCCAGTCCCACTCTGCCAGGGAACCCCAACTCCACTCAGCCTGGGCACCTCCACTCCACTCAGCCTGGGCACATTCACTCCACTCAGCCAGGGCACTTCCAGTCCCACTCTGCCTGGGAACCTGCACTCCACTCAGCCTGGGCACCTCCACTCCACTCAGCCTGGGTACATTCACTCCACTCAGCCTGGGCACTTCCAGTCCCACTCTGCCAGGGACCCCCAACTCCACTCATCCTGGGCACCTCCACTCCACTCAGCCTGGGCACATTCACTCCACTCAGCCTGGGCACTTCCAGTCCCACTCTGCCTGGGAACCTGCACTCCACTCGGCCTGGGCACCTCCACTCCACTCAGCCTGGCCACATTCACTCCACTCAGCCAGGGCACATTCACTCCACTCAGCCTGGGCACTTCCAGTCCCACTCTGCCCAGGAACTTCCACTCCCACTCTGACTGGGAACCTCCGCTACTCCTCTCCACACCCGGCTCTCCACCCGACTCGCGGGGGCCCACTCTTAAGCCCTCCCGCCGCAAGTTATAGGCCCTTTGCCCGGGCGGAAAGTGAACCGCGGAACTGTGTCCCGCCCTCAATTCTCGTCCGATCGGAACGCGGTTTGGACCCGTTCTCCTGGGCGGCCTCGCAGCCCCTCCAAACCCCGTTAGTTAGCTCCAAGGGGCCGCCCCGAGCACGGGGAGGTGTGACACTTGACGCTTTGGCGCAACGGTGACCGCGCCACGAGCCAAAAAGTGCCCCCCTCTCTCCGCGCCCATTCAAGGCAATGGGGAAACGCACGTTTCGGGCTCTGGCGGCCGGGCACATTCACTCCACTCTGTCTAGGCACATTGAATCCCATTCAGCCTGGGCACATTCACTCCACTCCGCCTGGGCACTTCCAGTCCCACTCTGCCTGGGAACCTGCACTCCACTGGGCCTGGGCACCTCCACTCCACTCAGCCTGGGCACATTCACTCCACTCAGCCTGGGCACTTCCAATCCCACTCTGCCTGGGAACCTGCACTCCACTCAGCCTGGGCACCTGCACTCCACTCAGCCTGGGTACATTACTCTACTCAGCCTGGGCACTTCCAATCCCACTCAGCCTGGGAACCTGCACTCCACTCAGCCTGGGCACCTCCACTCCACTCAGCCTGGGCACATTCACTCCACTCAGCGTTGGCACTTCCAGTCCCACTCTGCCAGGGAACCCCAACTCCACTCAGCCTGGGCACCTCCACTCCACTCAGCCTGGGCACATTCACTCCACTCACCGTTGGCACTTCCAGTCCCACTCTGCCAGGGAACCCCAACTCTACTCAGCCTGGGCACCTCCACTCCACTCAGCCTGGGCACATTCACTCCACTCAGCCTGGGCACTTCCAATCCCACTCTGCCTGGGAACCTGCACTCGACTCAGCCTGGGCCCCTCCACTCCACTCAGCCTGGGTACATTCACTCCACTCAGCCTGGGCACTTCCAATCCCACTCTGCCTGGGAACCTGCACTCCACTCAGCCTGGGCACCTCCACTCAGCCTGGGCACCTCCACTCCATTCAGCCTGGGCACATTCACTCCACTCAGCCTGGGCACTTCCCGTCCCACTCTGCTGGGAACCTGCACTCCACTCAGCCTGGGCACATTCACTCCACTCAGCCTTGGCACTTCCAGTCCCACTCTGCCAGGGAACCCCAACTCCACTCAGCCTGGGCACCTCCACTCCACTCTGCCTGGGCACATTCACTCCACTCAGCCAGGGCACTTCCAATCCCACTCTGCCTGGGAACCTGCACTCCACTCAGCCTGGGCACCTCCACTCCACTCAGCCTGGGTACATTCACTCCACTCAGCCTGGGCACTTCCAGTCCCACTCTGCCAGGGACCCCCAACTCCACTCAGCCTGGGCACCTCCACTCCACTCAGCCTGGGCACATTCACTCCACTCAGCCTGGGCACTTCCAGTCCCACTCTGCCTGGGAACCTGCACTCCACTCGGCCTGGGCACCTCCACTCCACTCAGCCTGGCCACATTCACTCCACTCAGCCAGGGCACATTCACTCCACTCAGCCTGGGCACTTCCAGTCCCACTCTGCCCAGGAACTTCCACTCCCACTCTGACTGGGAACCTCCGCTACTCCTCTCCACACCCGGCTCTCCACCCGACTCGCGGGGGCCCACTCTTAAGCCCTCCCGCCGCAAGTTATAGGCCATTTGCCCGGGCGGAAAGTGAACCGCGGAACTGTGTCCCGCCCTCAATTCTCGTCCGATCGGAACGCGGTTTGGACCCGTTCTCCTGGGCGGCCTCGCAGCCCCTCCAAACCCCGTTAGTTAGCTCCAAGGGGCCGCCCCGAGCACGGGGAGGTGTGACACTTGACGCTTTGGCGCAACGGTGACCGCGCCACGAGCCAAAAAGTGCCCCCCTCTCTCCGCGCCCATTCAAGGCAATGGGGAAACGCACGTTTCGGGCTCCGGCGGCCGGGCACATTCACTCCACTCTGTCTAGGCACATTGAATCCCATTCAGCCTGGGCACATTCACTCCACTCCGCCTGGGCACTTCCAGTCCCACTCTGCCTGGGAACCTGCACTCCACTCGGCCTGGGCACCTCCACTCCACTCAGCCTGGGCACATTCACTCCACTCAGCCTGGGCACTTCCAATCCCACTCTGCCTGGGAACCTGCACTCCACTCAGCCTGGGCACCTGCACTCCACTCAGCCTGGGTACATTACTCCACTCAGCCTGGGCACTTCCAATCCCACTCTGCCTGGGAACCTGCACTCCACTCAGCCTGGGCACCTCCACTCCACTCAGCCTGGGCACATTCACTCCACTCAGCGTTGGCACTTCCAGTCCCACTCTGCCAGGGAACCCCAACTCCACTCAGCCTGGGCACCTCCACTCCACTCAGCCTGGGCACATTCACTCCACTCACCGTTGGCACTTCCAGTCCCACTCTGCCAGGGAACCCCAACTCTACTCAGCCTGGGCACCTCCACTCCACTCAGCCTGGGCACATTCACTCCACTCAGCCTGGGCACTTCCAATCCCACTCTGCCTGGGAACCTGCACTCGACTCAGCCTGGGCCCCTCCACTCCACTCAGCCTGGGTACATTCACTCCACTCAGCCTGGGCACTTCCAATCCCACTCTGCCTGGGAACCTGCACTCCACTCAGCCTGGGCACCTCCACTCAGCCTGGGCACCTCCACTCCATTCAGCCTGGGCACATTCACTCCACTCAGCCTGGGCACTTCCAGTCCCACTCTGCTGGGAACCTGCACTCCACTCAGCCTGGGCACCTCCACTCCACTCAGCCTGGGTACCTTCACTCCACTCAGCCTTGGCACTTCCAGTCCCACTCTGCCAGGGAACCCCAACTCCACTCAGCCTGGGCACCTCCACTCCACTCAGCCTGGGCACATTCACTCCACTCAGCCTGGGCACTTTCAGTCCCACTCTGCCTGGGAACCTGCACTCCACTCGGCCTGGGCACCTCCACTCCACTCAGCCTGGGCACATTCACTCCACTCAGCCTTGGCACTTCCAGTCCCACTCTGCCAGGGAACCCCAACTCCACTCAGCCTGGGCACCTCCACTCCACTCAGCCTGGGCACATTCACTCCACTCAGCCTGGGCACTTCCAGTCCCACTCTGCCTGGGAACCTGCACTCCACTCGGCCTGGGCACCTCCACTCCACTCAGCCTGGGCACATTCACTCCACTCAGCCTGGGCACTTCCAATCCCACTCTGCCTGGGTGCCTGCACTCTACTCAGCCTGGGCACCTCCACTCCACTCAGCCTGGGCACATTCACTCCACTCAGCCAGGGCACATTCACTCCACTCAGCCTGGGCACTTCCAGTCCCACTCTGCCCAGGAACCTCCACTCCCACTCTGCCTGGGAACCAGCACTCCACTCAGCCTGGGCACCTCCACTCCACTCAGCCTGGGTACTTCCAATCCCACTCTGCTGGGAACCTGCACTCCACTCAGCCTGGGAACCTCCACTCCACGCAGCCTGGGCACATTCACTCCACTCAGCCAGGGCACTTCCAGTCCCTCTCTGCCTGGGAACCCCAACTCCACTCAGCCTGGGCACCTCCACTCCACTCAGCCTGGGCACATTCACTCCACTCTGTCTAGGCACATTGACTCCCATTCAGCCTGGGAACATTCACTCCACTAAGCCTGGGCACATTCACTCCACTCAGCCTGGGCACTTCCAGTCCCACTCTGCCTGGGAACCTGCACTCCACTCAGCCTGGGAAACTCCAATCCACTCAGCCTGGGCACATTCTCTCCAGTCAGCCTGGGCACATTCACTCCACTCAGCCTGGGCACATTCACTCCACTCAGCCTGGGCACATTCACTCCACTCAGCCAGGGCACATTCACTCCACTCAGCCTGGGCACTTCCAGTCCCACTCTGCCCAGGAACCTCCACTCCCACTCTGACTGGGAACCTCCGCTACTCCTCTCCACACCCGGCTCTCCACCCGACTCGCGGGGGCCCACTCTTAAGCCCTCCCGCCGCAAGTTATAGGCCCTTTGCCCGGGCGGAAAGTGAACCGCGGAACTGTGTCCCGCCCTCAATTCTCGTCCGATCGGAACGCGGTTTGGACCCGTTCTCCTGGGCGGCCTCGCAGCCCCTCCAGACCCAGCTAGTTAGCTCCAAGGGGCCGCCCCGAGCACGGGGAGGTGTGACACTTGACGCTTTGGCGCAACGGTGCCCGCGCCACGAGCCAAAAAGCGCCCCCCTCTCTCCGCGCCCATTCAAGGCAATGGGGAAACGCACGTTTCGGGCTCCGGCGGCCGGGCACATTCACTCCACTCTGTCTAGGCACATTGACTCCCATTCAGCCTGGGCACATTCACTCCACTCCGCCTGGGCACTTCCAGTCCCACTCTGCCTGGGAACCTGCACTCCACTCGGCCTGGGCACCTCCACTCCACTCAGCCTGGGCACATTCACTCCACTCAGCCTGGGCACTTCCAATCCCACTCTGCCTGGGAACCTGCACTCCACTCAGCCTGGGCACCTCCACTCAGCCTGGGCACCTCCACTCCATTCAGCCTGGGCACATTCACTCCACTCAGCCTGGGCACTTTCAGTCACACTCTGCCTGGGAACCTGCACTCCAATCGGCCTGGGCATCTCCACTCCACTCAGCCTGGGCACATTCACTCCACTCAGCCTTGGCACTTCCAGTCCCACTCTGCCAGGGAACCCCAACTCCACTCAGCCTGGGCACCTCCACTCCACTCAGCCTTGGCACATTCACTCCACTCAGCCTGGGCACTTCCAGTCCCACTCTGCCTGGGAACCTGCACTCCACTCGGCCTGGGCACCTCCACTCAACTCAGCCTGGGCACATTCACTCCACTCAGCCTGGGCACTTCCAATCCCACTCTGCCTTGGTGCCTGCACTCCACTCAGCCTGGGCACCTCCACTCCACTCAGCCTAGCCACATTCACTCCACTCAGCCAGGGTACATTCACTCCACTCAGCCTGGGCACTTCCAGTCCCACTCTGCCCAGGAACCTCCACTCCCACTCTGACTGGGAACCTCCGCTACTCCTCTCCACACCCGGCTCTCCACCCGACTCGCGGGGGCCCACTCTTAAGCCCTCCCGCCGCAAGTTATAGGCCCTTTGCCCGGGCGGAAAGTGAACCGCGGAACTGTGTCCCGCCCTCAATTCTTGTCCGATCGGAACGCGGTTTGGACCCGTTCTCCTGGGCGGCCTCGCAGCCCCTCCAGACCCAGCTAGTTAGCTCCAAGGGGCCGCCCCGAGCACGGGGAGGTGTGACACTTGACGCTTTGGCGCAACGGTGCCCACGCCACGAGCAAAAAAGCGCCCCCCTCTCTCCGCGCCCATTCAAGGCAATGGGGAAACGCACGTTTCGGGCTCCGGCGGCCGGGCACATTGACTCCACTCTGTCTAGGCACATTGACTCCCATTCAGCCTGGGCACATTCACTCCACTCCGCCTGGGCACTTCCAGTCCCACTCTGCCTGGGAACCTGCACTCCACTCGGCCTGGGCACCTCCACTCCACTCAGCCTGGGCACATTCACTCCACTCAGCCTGGGCACTTCCAATCCCACTCTGCCTGGGAACCTGCACTCCTCTCAGCCTGGGCACCTGCACTCCACTCAGCCTGGGTACATTACTCCACTCAGCCTGGGCACTTCCAATCCCACTCTGCCTGGGAACCAGCACTCCACTCAGCCTGGGCACCTCCACTCCACTCAGCCTGGGCACATTCACTCCACTCAGCGTTGGCACTTCCAGTCCCACTCTGCCAGGGAACCCCAACTCCACTCAGCCTGGGCACCTCCACTCCACTCAGCCTGGGCACATTCACTCCACTCACCGTTGGCACTTCCAGTCCCACTCTGCCAGGGAACCCCAACTCCATTCAGCCTGGGCACCTCCACTCAATCAGCCTGGGCACATTCACTCCACTCAGCCTGGGCACTTCCAATCCCACTCTGCCTGGGAACCTGCACTCCACTCAGCCTGGGCACCTCCACTCCATTCAGCCTGGGCACATTCACTCCACTCAGCCTGGGCACTTCCAGTCCCACTCTGCCTGGGAACCTGCACTCCACTCAGCCTGGGCACCTCCACTCCACTCAGCCTGGGCACATTCACTCCACTCTGCCTGGGCACATTCACTCCCATTCAGCCTGGGATCATTCACTCCACTCAGCCTGGGCACATTCACTCCACTCAGCCTGGGCACTTCCAGTCCCACTCTGCCTGGGAACCTGCACTCCACTCAGCCTGGGCACCTCCAATCCACTCAGCCTGGGCACATTCTCTCCACTCAGCCTGGGCACATTCACTCCACTCAGCCTGGGCACATTCACTCCACTCAGCCTGGGCACATTCACTCCACTCAGCCTGGGCACATTCACTCCACTCAGCCTGGGAACATTCACTCCACTAAGCCTGGGCACATTCACTCCACTCAGCCTTGGCACTTCCAGTCCCACTCTGCCAGGGAACCCCAACTCCACTCAGCCTGGGCACCTCCACTCCACTCAGCCTGGGCACTTTCACTCCACTCAGCCTGGGCACTTCCAATCCCACTCTGCCTGGGAACCTGCACTCCACTCAGCCTGGGCACCTCCACTCCACTCAGCCTGGGTACATTCACTCCACTCAGCCTGGGCACTTCCAGTCCCACTCTGCCAGGGACCCCCAACTCCACTCAGCCTGGGCACCTCCACTCCACTCAGCCTGGGCACATTCACTCCACTCAGCCTGGGCACTTCCAGTCCCACTCTGCCTGGGAACCTGCACTCCACTCGGCCTGGGCACCTCCACTCCACTCAGCCTGGCCACATTCACTCCACTCAGCCAGGGCACATTCACTCCACTCAGCCTGGGCACTTCCAGTCCCACTCTGCCCAGGAACCTCCACTCCCACTCTGACTGGGAACCTCCGCTACTCCTCTCCACACCCGGCTCTCCACCCGACTCGCGGGGGCCCACTCTTAAGCCCTCCCGCCGCAAGTTATAGGCCCTTTGCCCGGGCGGAAAGTGAACCGCGGAACTGTGTCCCGCCCTCAATTCTCGTCCGATCGGAACGCGGTTTGGACCCGTTCTCCTGGGCGGCCTCGCAGCCCCTCCAGACCCAGCCAGTTAGCTCCAAGCGGCCGCCCCGAGCACGGGGAGGTGTGACACTTGACGCTTTGGCGCAACGGTGCCCGCGCCACGAGCCAAAAAGCACCCCCCTCTCTCCGCGCCCATTCAAGGCAATGGGGAAACGCACGTTTCGGGCTCCGGCGGCCGGGCACATTCACTCCACTCTGTCTAGGCACATTGACTCCCATTCAGCCTGGGCACATTCACTCCACTCCGCCTGGGCACTTCCAGTCCCACTCTGCCTGGGAATCTGCACTCCACTCGGCCTGGGCACCTCCACTCTACTCAGCCTTGGCACATTCACTCCACTCAGCCTGGGCACTTCCAATCCCACTCTGCCTGGGAACCTGCACTCCACTCAGCCTGGGCACCTCCACTCAGCCTGGGCACCTCCACTCCATTCAGCCTGGGCACATTCACTCCACTCAGCCTGGGCACTTTCAGTCACACTCTGCCTGGGAACCTGCACTCCACTCAGCCTGGGCATCTCCACTCCACTCTGCCTGGGCACATTCACTCCACTCAGCCTTGGCACTTCCAGTCCCACTCTGCCAGGGAACCCCAACTCCACTCAGCCTGGGCACCTCCACTCCACTCAGCCTGGGCACATTCACTCCACTCAGCCTGGGCACTTCCAGTCCCACTCTGCCTGGGAACCTGCACTCCACTCGGCCTGGGCACCTCCACTCCACTCAGCCAGGGCACATTCACTCCACTCAGCCTGGGCACTTCCAATCCCACTCTGCCTTGGTGCCTGGACTCCACTCAGCCTGGGCACCTCCACTCCACTCAGCCTAGCCACATTCACTCCACTCAGCCAGGGCACATTCACTCCACTCAGCCTGGGCACTTCCAGTCCCACTCTGCCCAGGAACCTCCACTCCCACTCTGACTGGGAACCTCCGCTACTCCTCTCCACACCCGGCTCTCCACCCGACTCGCGGGGGCCCACTCTTAAGCCCTCCCGCCGCAAGTTATTGGCCCTTCTCCCGGGCGGAAAGTGAACCGCGGAACTGTGTCCCGCCCTCAATTCTTGTCCGATCGGAACGCGGTTTGGACCCGTTCTCCTGGGCGGCCTCGCAGCCCCTCCAGACCCAGCTAGTTAGCTCCAAGGGGCCGCCCCGAGCACGGGGAGGTGTGACACTTGACGCTTTGGCGCAACGGTGCCCACGCCACGAGCCAAAAAGTGCCCCCCTCTCTCCGCGCCCATTCAAGGCAATGGGGAAACGCACGTTTCGGGCTCCGGCGGCCGGGCACATTCACTCCACTCTGTCTAGGCACATTGACTCCCATTCAGCCTGGGCACATTCACTCCACTCCGCCTGGGCACTTCCAGTCCCACTCTGCCTGGGAACCTGCACTCCACTCGGCCTGGGCACCTCCACTCCACTCAGCCTGGGCACATTCACTCCACTCAGCCTGGGCACTTCCAATCCCACTCTGCCAGGGAACCTGCACTCCTCTCAGCCTGGGCACCTGCACTCCACTCAGCCTGGGTACATTACTCCACTCAGCCTGGGCACTTCCAATCCCACTCTGCCTGGGAACCAGCACTCCACTCAGCCTGGGCACCTCCACTCCAGTCAGCCTGGGCACATTCACACCACTCAGCGTTGGCACTTCCAGTCCCACTCTGCCAGGGAACCCCAACTCCACTCAGCCTGGGCACCTCCACTCCACTCAGCCTGGGCACATTCACTCCACTCACCGTTGGCACTTCCAGTCCCACTCTGCCAGGGAACCCCAACTCCACTCAGCCTGGGCACCTGCACTCCACTCGGCCTGGGCACCTCCACTCCACTCAGCCTGGGCACATTCACTCTACTCAGCCTGGGCACTTCCAATCCCACTCTGCCTTGGTGCCTGCACTCCACTCAGCCTGGGCACCTCCACTCCACTCAGCCTAGCCACATTCACTCCACTCAGCCAGGGCACATTCACTCCACTCAGCCTGGGCACTTCCAGTCCCACTCTGCCCAGGAACCTCCACTCCCACTCTGACTGGGAACCTCCGCTACTCCTCTCCACACCCGGCTCTCCACCCGACTCGCGGGGGCCCACTCTTAAGCCCTCCCGCCGCAAGTTATAGGCCCTTCTCCCGGGCGGAAAGTGAACCGCGGAACTGTGTCCCGCCCTCAATTCTTGTCCGATCGGAACGCGGTTTGGACCCGTTCTCCTGGGCGGCCTCGCAGCCCCTCCAGACCCAGCTAGTTAGCTCCAAGGGGCCGCCCCGAGCACGGGGAGGTGTGACACTTGACGCTTTGGCGCAACGGTGCCCACGCCACGAGCCAAAAAGTGCCCCCCTCTCTCCGCGCCCATTCAAGGCAATGGGGAAACGCACGTTTCGGGCTCCGGCGGCCGGGCACATTCACTCCACTCTGTCTAGGCACATTGACTCCCATTCAGCCTGGGCACATTCACTCCACTCCGCCTGGGCACTTCCAGTCCCACTCTGCCTGGGAACCTGCACTCCACTCGGCCTGGGCACCTCCACTCCACTCAGCCTGGGCACATTCACTCCACTCAGCCTGGGCACTTCCAATCCCACTCTGCCAGGGAACCTGCACTCCTCTCAGCCTGGGCACCTGCACTCCACTCAGCCTGGGTACATTACTCCACTCAGCCTGGGCACTTCCAATCCCACTCTGCCTGGGAACCAGCACTCCACTCAGCCTGGGCACCTCCACTCCAGTCAGCCTGGGCACATTCACACCACTCAGCGTTGGCACTTCCAGTCCCACTCTGCCAGGGAACCCCAACTCCACTCAGCCTGGGCACCTCCACTCCACTCAGCCTGGGCACATTCACTCCACTCACCGTTGGCACTTCCAGTCCCACTCTGCCAGGGAACCCCAACTCCATTCAGCCTGGGCACCTCCACTCAATCAGCCTGGGCACATTCACTCCACTCAGCCTGGGCACTTCCAATCCCACTCTGCCTGGGAACCTGCACTCCACTCAGCCTGGGCACCTCCACTCCACTCAGCCTGGGTACATTCACTCCACTCAGCCTGGGCACTTCCAATCCCACTCTGCCTGGGAACCTGCACTCCACTCAGCCTGGGCACCTCCACTCAGCCTGGGCACCTCCACTCCATTCAGCCTGGGCACATTCACTCCACTCAGCCTGGGCACTTCCCGTCCCACTCTGCTGGGAACCTGCACTCCACTCAGCCTGGGCACATTCACTCCACTCTGCCTGGGCACATTCACTCCCATTCAGCCTGGGATCATTCACTCCACTCAGCCTGGGCACATTCACTCCACTCAGCCTGGGCACTTCTAGTACCACTCTGCCTGGGAACCTGCACTCCACTCAGCCTGGGCACCTCCAATCCACTCAGCCTGGGCACATTCACTCCACTCAACCTGGGCACATTCACTCCACTCAGCCTGTCCACATTCACTCCACTCAGCCAGGGCACATTCATTCCACTCAGCCTGGGCACTTCCAGTCCCACTCTGCCCAGAAACCTCCACTCCCACTCTGACTGGGAACCTCCGCTACTCCTCTCCACACCCGGCTCTCCACCCGACTCGCGGGGGCCCACTCTTTAGCCCTCCCGCCGCAAGTTATAGGCCCTTTGCCCGGGCGGAAAGTGAACCGCGGAACTGTGTCCCGCCCTCAATTCTCGTCCGATCGGAACGCGGTTTGGACCCGTTCTCCTGGGCGGCCTCGCAGCCCCTCCATACCCAGCCAGTTAGCTCCAAGGGGCCGCCTCGAGCACGGGGAGGTGTGACACTTGACGCTTTGGCGCAACGGTGCCCGCGCCACGAGCCAAAAAGCGCCCCCCTCTCTCCGCGCCCATTCAAGGCAATGGGGAAACGCACGTTTCGGGCTCCGGCGGCCGGGCACATTCACTCCACTCTGTCTAGGCACATTGACTCCCATTCAGCCTGGGCACATTCACTCCACTCCGCCTGGGCACTTCCAGTCCCACTCTGCCTGGGAACCTGCACTCCACTCGGCCTGGGCACCTCCACTCCACTCAGCCTGGGCACATTCACTCCACTCAGCCTTGGCACTTCCAGTCCCACTCTGCCAGGGAACCCCAACTCCACTCAGCCTGGGCACCTCCACTCCACTCAGCCTGGGCACATTCACTCCACTCAGCCAGGGCACTTCCAATCCCACTCTGCCTGGGAACCTGCACTCCACTCAGCCTGGGCACCTCCACTCCACTCAGCCTGGGTACATTCACTCCACTCAGCCTGGGCACTTCCAGTCCCACTCTGCCAGGGACCCCCAACTCCACTCATCCTGGGCACCTCCACTCCACTCAGCCTGGGCACATTCACTCCACTCAGCCTGGGCACTTCCAGTCCCACTCTGCCTGGGAACCTGCACTCCACTCGGCCTGGGCACCTCCACTCCACTCAGCCTGGCCACATTCACTCCACTCAGCCAGGGCACATTCACTCCACTCAGCCTGGGCACTTCCAGTCCCACTCTGCCCAGGAACTTCCACTCCCACTCTGACTGGGAACCTCCGCTACTCCTCTCCACACCCGGCTCTCCACCCGACTCGCGGGGGCCCACTCTTAAGCCCTCCCGCCGCAAGTTATAGGCCCTTTGCCCGGGCGGAAAGTGAACCGCGGAACTGTGTCCCGCCCTCAATTCTCGTCCGATCGGAACGCGGTTTGGACCCGTTCTCCTGGGCGGCCTCGCAGCCCCTCCAAACCCCGTTAGTTAGCTCCAAGGGGCCGCCCCGAGCACGGGGAGGTGTGACACTTGACGCTTTGGCGCAACGGTGACCGCGCCACGAGCCAAAAAGTGCCCCCCTCTCTCCGCGCCCATTCAAGGCAATGGGGAAACGCACGTTTCGGGCTCTGGCGGCCGGGCACATTCACTCCACTCTGTCTAGGCACATTGAATCCCATTCAGCCTGGGCACATTCACTCCACTCCGCCTGGGCACTTCCAGTCCCACTCTGCCTGGGAACCTGCACTCCACTGGGCCTGGGCACCTCCACTCCACTCAGCCTGGGCACATTCACTCCACTCAGCCTGGGCACTTCCAATCCCACTCTGCCTGGGAACCTGCACTCCACTCAGCCTGGGCACCTGCACTCCACTCAGCCTGGGTACATTACTCTACTCAGCCTGGGCACTTCCAATCCCACTCAGCCTGGGAACCTGCACTCCACTCAGCCTGGGCACCTCCACTCCACTCAGCCTGGGCACATTCACTCCACTCAGCGTTGGCACTTCCAGTCCCACTCTGCCAGGGAACCCCAACTCCACTCAGCCTGGGCACCTCCACTCCACTCAGCCTGGGCACATTCACTCCACTCACCGTTGGCACTTCCAGTCCCACTCTGCCAGGGAACCCCAACTCTACTCAGCCTGGGTACCTCCACTCCACTCAGCCTGGGCACATTCACTCCACTCAGCCTGGGCACTTCCAATCCCACTCTGCCTGGGAACCTGCACTCGACTCAGCCTGGGCCCCTCCACTCCACTCAGCCTGGGTACATTCACTCCACTCAGCCTGGGCACTTCCAATCCCACTCTGCCTGGGAACCTGCACTCCACTCAGCCTGGGCACCTCCACTCAGCCTGGGCACCTCCACTCCATTCAGCCTGGGCACATTCACTCCACTCAGCCTGGGCACTTCCCGTCCCACTCTGCTGGGAACCTGCACTCCACTCAGCCTGGGCACATTCACTCCACTCAGCCTTGGCACTTCCAGTCCCACTCTGCCAGGGAACCCCAACTCCACTCAGCCTGGGCACCTCCACTCCACTCAGCCTGGGCACATTCACTCCACTCAGCCAGGGCACTTCCAATCCCACTCTGCCTGGGAACCTGCACTCCACTCAGCCTGGGCACCTCCACTCCACTCAGCCTGGGTACATTCACTCCACTCAGCCTGGGCACTTCCAGTCCCACTCTGCCAGGGACCCCCAACTCCACTCAGCCTGGGCACCTCCACTCCACTCAGCCTGGGCACATTCACTCCACTCAGCCTGGGCACTTCCAGTCCCACTCTGCCTGGGAACCTGCACTCCACTCGGCCTGGGCACCTCCACTCCACTCAGCCTGGCCACATTCACTCCACTCAGCCAGGGCACATTCACTCCACTCAGCCTGGGCACTTCCAGTCCCACTCTGCCCAGGAACTTCCACTCCCACTCTGACTGGGAACCTCCGCTACTCCTCTCCACACCCGGCTCTCCACCCGACTCGCGGGGGCCCACTCTTAAGCCCTCCCGCCGCAAGTTATAGGCCATTTGCCCGGGCGGAAAGTGAACCGCGGAACTGTGTCCCGCCCTCAATTCTCGTCCGATCGGAACGCGGTTTGGACCCGTTCTCCTGGGCGGCCTCGCAGCCCCTCCAAACCCCGTTAGTTAGCTCCAAGGGGCCGCCCCGAGCACGGGGAGGTGTGACACTTGACGGTTTGGCGCAACGGTGACCGCGCCACGAGCCAAAAAGTGCCCCCCTCTCTCCGCGCCCATTCAAGGCAATGGGGAAACGCACGTTTCGGGCTCCGGCGGCCGGGCACATTCACTCCACTCTGTCTAGGCACATTGAATCCCATTCAGCCTGGGCACATTCACTCCACTCCGCCTGGGCACTTCCAGTCCCACTCTGCCTGGGAACCTGCACTCCACTCGGCCTGGGCACCTCCACTCCACTCAGCCTGGGCACATTCACTCCACTCAGCCTGGGCACTTCCAATCCCACTCTGCCTGGGAACCTGCACTCCACTCAGCCTGGGCACCTGCACTCCACTCAGCCTGGGTACATTACTCCACTCAGCCTGGGCACTTCCAATCCCACTCTGCCTGGGAACCTGCACTCCACTCAGCCTGGGCACCTCCACTCCACTCAGCCTGGGCACATTCACTCCACTCAGCGTTGGCACTTCCAGTCCCACTCTGCCAGGGAACCCCAACTCCACTCAGCCTGGGCACCTCCACTCCACTCAGCCTGGGCACATTCACTCCACTCACCGTTGGCACTTCCAGTCCCACTCTGCCAGGGAACCCCAACTCTACTCAGCCTGGGCACCTCCACTCCACTCAGCCTGGGCACATTCACTCCACTCAGCCTGGGCACTTCCAATCCCACTCTGCCTGGGAACCTGCACTCGACTCAGCCTGGGCCCCTCCACTCCACTCAGCCTGGGTACATTCACTCCACTCAGCCTGGGCACTTCCAATCCCACTCTGCCTGGGAACCTGCACTCCACTCAGCCTGGGCACCTCCACTCAGCCTGGGCACCTCCACTCCATTCAGCCTGGGCACATTCACTCCACTCAGCCTGGGCACTTCCAGTCCCACTCTGCTGGGAACCTGCACTCCACTCAGCCTGGGCACCTCCACTCCACTCAGCCTGGGTACCTTCACTCCACTCAGCCTTGGCACTTCCAGTCCCACTCTGCCAGGGAACCCCAACTCCACTCAGCCTGGGCACCTCCACTCCACTCAGCCTGGGCACATTCACTCCACTCAGCCTGGGCACTTTCAGTCCCACTCTGCCTGGGAACCTGCACTCCACTCGGCCTGGGCACCTCCACTCCACTCAGCCTGGGCACATTCACTCCACTCAGCCTTGGCACTTCCAGTCCCACTCTGCCAGGGAACCCCAACTCCACTCAGCCTGGGCACCTCCACTCCACTCAGCCTGGGCACATTCACTCCACTCAGCCTGGGCACTTCCAGTCCCACTCTGCCTGGGAACCTGCACTCCACTCGGCCTGGGCACCTCCACTCCACTCAGCCTGGGCACATTCACTCCACTCAGCCTGGGCACTTCCAATCCCACTCTGCCTGGGTGCCTGCACTCTACTCAGCCTGGGCACCTCCACTCCACTCAGCCTGGGCACATTCACTCCACTCAGCCAGGGCACATTCACTCCACTCAGCCTGGGCACTTCCAGTCCCACTCTGCCCAGGAACCTCCACTCCCACTCTGACTGGGAACCTCCGCTACTCCTCTCCACACCCGGCTCTCCACCCAACTCGCGGGGGCCCACTCTTAAGCCCTCCCGCCGCAAGTTATAGGCCCTTTGCCCGGGCGGAAAGTGAACCGCGGAACTGTGTCCCGCCCTCAATTCTCGTCCGATCGGAACGCGGTTTGGACCCGTTCTCCTGGGCGGCCTCGCAGCCCCTCCAGACCCAGCCAGTTAGCTCCAAGGGGTAGCCCCGAGCACGGGGAGGTGTGACACTTGACGCTTTGGCGCAACGGTGCCCGCGCCACGAGCCAAAAAGCGCCCCCCTCTCTCCGCGCCCATTCAAGGCAATGGGGAAACGCACGTTTCGGGCTCCGGCGGCCGGGCACATTCCCTCCACTCTGTCTAGGCACATTGACTCCCATTCAGCCTGGGCACATTCACTCCACTCCGCCTGGGCACTTCCAGTCCCACTCTGCCTGGGAACCTGCACTCCACTCGGCCTGGGCACCTCCACTCCACTCAGCCTGGGCACATTCACTCCACTCAGCCTGGACACTTCCAGTCCCACTCTGCCTGGGAACCTGCACTCCACTCAGCCTGGGCACCTCCACTCCACTCAGCCTGGGTACATTACTCCACTCAGCCTGGGCACTTCCAATCCCACTCTGCTGGGAACCTGCACTCCACTCAGCCTGGGAACCTCCACTCCACGCAGCCTGGGCACATTCACTCCACTCAGCCAGGGCACTTCCAGTCCCTCTCTGCCTGGGAACCCCAACTCCACTCAGCCTGGGCACCTCCACTCCACTCAGCCTGGGCACATTCACTCCACTCTGTCTAGGCACATTGACTCCCATTCAGCCTGGGAACATTCACTCCACTAAGCCTGGGCACATTCACTCCACTCAGCCTGGGCACTTCCAGTCCCACTCTGCCTGGGAACCTGCACTCCACTCAGCCTGGGAAACTCCAATCCACTCAGCCTGGGCACATTCTCTCCAGTCAGCCTGGGCACATTCACTCCACTCAGCCTGGGCACATTCACTCCACTCAGCCTGGGCACATTCACTCCACTCAGCCAGGGCACATTCACTCCACTCAGCCTGGGCACTTCCAGTCCCACTCTGCCCAGGAACCTCCACTCCCACTCTGACTGGGAACCTCCGCTACTCCTCTCCACACCCGGCTCTCCACCCGACTCGCGGGGGCCCACTCTTAAGCCCTCCCGCCGCAAGTTATAGGCCCTTTGCCCGGGCGGAAAGTGAACCGCGGAACTGTGTCCCGCCCTCAATTCTCGTCCGATCGGAACGCGGTTTGGACCCGTTCTCCTGGGCGGCCTCGCAGCCCCTCCAGACCCAGCTAGTTAGCTCCAAGGGGCCGCCCCGAGCACGGGGAGGTGTGACACTTGACGCTTTGGCGCAACGGTGCCCGCGCCACGAGCCAAAAAGCGCCCCCCTCTCTCCGCGCCCATTCAAGGCAATGGGGAAACGCACGTTTCGGGCTCCGGCGGCCGGGCACATTCACTCCACTCTGTCTAGGCACATTGACTCCCATTCAGCCTGGGCACATTCACTCCACTCCGCCTGGGCACTTCCAGTCCCACTCTGCCTGGGAACCTGCACTCCACTCGGCCTGGGCACCTCCACTCCACTCAGCCTGGGCACATTCACTCCACTCAGCCTGGGCACTTCCAATCCCACTCTGCCTGGGAACCTGCACTCCACTCAGCCTGGGCACCTCCACTCAGCCTGGGCACCTCCACTCCATTCAGCCTGGGCACATTCACTCCACTCAGCCTGGGCACTTTCAGTCACACTCTGCCTGGGAACCTGCACTCCAATCGGCCTGGGCATCTCCACTCCACTCAGCCTGGGCACATTCACTCCACTCAGCCTTGGCACTTCCAGTCCCACTCTGCCAGGGAACCCCAACTCCACTGAGCCTGGGCACCTCCACTCCACTCAGCCTTGGCACATTCACTCCACTCAGCCTGGGCACTTCCAGTCCCACTCTGCCTGGGAACCTGCACTCCACTCGGCCTGGGCACCTCCACTCAACTCAGCCTGGGCACATTCACTCCACTCAGCCTGGGCACTTCCAATCCCACTCTGCCTTGGTGCCTGCACTCCACTCAGCCTGGGCACCTCCACTCCACTCAGCCTAGCCACATTCACTCCACTCAGCCAGGGCACATTCACTCCACTCAGCCTGGGCACTTCCAGTCCCACTCTGCCCAGGAACCTCCACTCCCACTCTGACTGGGAACCTCCGCTACTCCTCTCCACACCCGGCTCTCCACCCGACTCGCGGGGGCCCACTCTTAAGCCCTCCCGCCGCAAGTTATAGGCCCTTTGCCCGGGCGGAAAGTGAACCGCGGAACTGTGTCCCGCCCTCAATTCTTGTCCGATCGGAACGCGGTTTGGACCCGTTCTCCTGGGCGGCCTCGCAGCCCCTCCAGACCCAGCTAGTTAGCTCCAAGGGGCCGCCCCGAGCACGGGGAGGTGTGACACTTGACGCTTTGGCGCAACGGTGCCCACGCCACGAGCAAAAAAGCGCCCCCCTCTCTCCGCGCCCATTCAAGGCAATGGGGAAACGCACGTTTCGGGCTCCGGCGGCCGGGCACATTGACTCCACTCTGTCTAGGCACATTGACTCCCATTCAGCCTGGGCACATTCACTCCACTCCGCCTGGGCACTTCCAGTCCCACTCTGCCTGGGAACCTGCACTCCACTCGGCCTGGGCACCTCCACTCCACTCAGCCTTGGCACATTCACTCCACTCAGCCTGGGCACTTCCAATCCCACTCTGCCTGGGAACCTGCACTCCTCTCAGCCTGGGCACCTGCACTCCACTCAGCCTGGGTACATTACTCCACTCAGCCTGGGCACTTCCAATCCCACTCTGCCTGGGAACCAGCACTCCACTCAGCCTGGGCACCTCCACTCCACTCAGCCTGGGCACATTCACTCCACTCAGCGTTGGCACTTCCAGTCCCACTCTGCCAGGGAACCCCAACTCCACTCAGCCTGGGCACCTCCACTCCACTCAGCCTGGGCACATTCACTCCACTCACCGTTGGCACTTCCAGTCCCACTCTGCCAGGGAACCCCAACTCCATTCAGCCTGGGCACCTCCACTCAATCAGCCTGGGCACATTCACTCCACTCAGCCTGGGCACTTCCAATCCCACTCTGCCTGGGAACCTGCACTCCACTCAGCCTGGGCACCTCCACTCCATTCAGCCTGGGCACATTCACTCCACTCAGCCTGGGCACTTCCAGTCCCACTCTGCCTGGGAACCTGCACTCCACTCAGCCTGGGCACCTCCACTCCACTCAGCCTGGGCACATTCACTCCACTCTGCCTGGGCACATTCACTCCCATTCAGCCTGGGATCATTCACTCCACTCAGCCTGGGCACATTCACTCCACTCAGCCTGGGCACTTCCAGTCCCACTCTGCCTGGGAACCTGCACTCCACTCAGCCTGGGCACCTCCAATCCACTCAGCCTGGGCACATTCTCTCCACTCAGCCTGGGCACATTCACTCCACTCAGCCTGGGCACATTCACTCCACTCAGCCTGGGCACATTCACTCCACTCAGCCTGGGCACATTCACTCCACTCAGCCTGGGAACATTCACTCCACTAAGCCTGGGCACATTCACTCCACTCAGCCTTGGCACTTCCAGTCCCACTCTGCCAGGGAACCCCAACTCCACTCAGCCTGGGCACCTCCACTCCACTCAGCCTGGGCACATTCACTCCACTCAGCCTGGGCACTTCCAGTCCCACTCTGCCTGGGAACCTGCACTCCACTCAGCCTGGGCACCTCCAATCCACTCAGCCTGGGCACATTCTCTCCAGTCAGCCTGGGCACATTCACTCCACTCAGCCTGGGCACCTCCACTCCACTCAGCCTGGCCACATTCACTCCACTCAGCCAGGGCACATTCACTCCACTCAGCCTGGGCACTTCCAGTCCCACTCTGCCCAGGAACCTCCACTCCCACTCTGAATGGGAACCTCCGCTACTCCTCTCCACACCCGGCTCTCCACCCGACTCACGGGGGCCCACTCTTAAGCCCTCCCGCCGCAAGTAATAGGCCCTTTGCCCGGGCGGAAAGTGAACCGCGGAACTGTGTCCCGCCCTCAATTCTCGTCCGATCGGAACGCGGTTTGGACCCGTTCTCCTGGGCGGCCTCGCAGCCCCTCCAGACCCAGCCAGTTAGCTCCAAGGGGCCGCCCCGAGCACGGGGAGGGGTGACACTTGACGCTTCGGCGCAACGGTGCCCGCGCCACGAGCCAAAAAGCGCCCCCCTCTCTCCGCGCCCATTCAAGGCAATGGGGAAACGCACGTTTCGGGCTCCGGCGGCTGGGCACATTCACTCCACTCTGTCTAGGCACATTGACTCCCATTCAGCCTGGGCACATTCACTCCACTCCGCCTGGGCACTTCCAGTCCCACTCTGCCTGGGAACCTGCACTCCACTCGGCCTGGGCACCTCCACTCCACTCAGCCTGGGCACATTCACTCCACTCAGCCTTGGCACTTCCAGTCCCACTCTGCCAGGGAACCCCAACTCCACTCAGCCTGGGCACCTCCACTCCACTCAGCCTGGGCACTTTCACTCCACTCAGCCTGGGCACTTCCAATCCCACTCTGCCTGGGAACCTGCACTCCACTCAGCCTGGGCACCTCCACTCCACTCAGCCTGGGTACATTCACTCCACTCAGCCTGGGCACTTCCAGTCCCACTCTGCCAGGGACCCCCAACTCCACTCAGCCTGGGCACCTCCACTCCACTCAGCCTGGGCACATTCACTCCACTCAGCCTGGGCACTTCCAGTCCCACTCTGCCTGGGAACCTGCACTCCACTCGGCCTGGGCACCTCCACTCCACTCAGCCTGGCCACATTCACTCCACTCAGCCAGGGCACATTCAGTCCACTCAGCCTGGGCACTTCCAGTCCCACTCTGCCCAGGAACCTCCACTCCCACTCTGACTGGGAACCTCCGCTACTCCTCTCCACACCCGGCTCTCCACCCGACTCGCGGGGGCCCACTCTTAAGCCCTCCCGCCGCAAGTTATAGGCCCTTTGCCCGGGCGGAAAGTGAACCGCGGAACTGTGTCCCGCCCTCAATTCTCGTCCGATCGGAACGCGGTTTGGACCCGTTCTCCTGGGCGGCCTCGCAGCCCCTCCAGACCCAGCCAGTTAGCTCCAAGGGGTAGCCCCGAGCACGGGGAGGTGTGACACTTGACGCTTTGGCGCAACGGTGCCCGCGCCACGAGCCAAAAAGCGCCCCCCTCTCTCCGCGCCCATTCAAGGCAATGGGGAAACGCACGTTTCGGGCTCCGGCGGCCGGGCACATTCCCTCCACTCTGTCTAGGCACATTGACTCCCATTCAGCCTGGGCACATTCACTCCACTCCGCCTGGGCACTTCCAGTCCCACTCTGCCTGGGAACCTGCACTCCACTCGGCCTGGGCACCTCCACTCCACTCAGCCTGGGCACATTCACTCCACTCAGCCTGGACACTTCCAGTCCCACTCTGCCTGGGAACCTGCACTCCACTCAGCCTGGGCACCTCCACTCCACTCAGCCTGGGTACATTACTCCACTCAGCCTGGGCACTTCCAATCCCACTCTGCTGGGAACCTGCACTCCACTCAGCCTGGGAACCTCCACTCCACGCAGCCTGGGCACATTCACTCCACTCAGCCAGGGCACTTCCAGTCCCTCTCTGCCTGGGAACCCCAACTCCACTCAGCCTGGGCACCTCCACTCCACTCAGCCTGGGCACATTCACTCCACTCTGTCTAGGCACATTGACTCCCATTCAGCCTGGGAACATTCACTCCACTAAGCCTGGGCACATTCACTCCACTCAGCCTGGGCACTTCCAGTCCCACTCTGCCTGGGAACCTGCACTCCACTCAGCCTGGGAAACTCCAATCCACTCAGCCTGGGCACATTCTCTCCAGTCAGCCTGGGCACATTCACTCCACTCAGCCTGGGCACATTCACTCCACTCAGCCTGGGCACATTCACTCCACTCAGCCAGGGCACATTCACTCCACTCAGCCTGGGCACTTCCAGTCCCACTCTGCCCAGGAACCTCCACTCCCACTCTGACTGGGAACCTCCGCTACTCCTCTCCACACCCGGCTCTCCACCCGACTCGCGGGGGCCCACTCTTAAGCCCTCCCGCCGCAAGTTATAGGCCCTTTGCCCGGGCGGAAAGTGAACCGCGGAACTGTGTCCCGCCCTCAATTCTCGTCCGATCGGAACGCGGTTTGGACCCGTTCTCCTGGGCGGCCTCGCAGCCCCTCCAGACCCAGCTAGTTAGCTCCAAGGGGCCGCCCCGAGCACGGGGAGGTGTGACACTTGACGCTTTGGCGCAACGGTGCCCGCGCCACGAGCCAAAAAGCGCCCCCCTCTCTCCGCGCCCATTCAAGGCAATGGGGAAACGCACGTTTCGGGCTCCGGCGGCCGGGCACATTCACTCCACTCTGTCTAGGCACATTGACTCCCATTCAGCCTGGGCACATTCACTCCACTCCGCCTGGGCACTTCCAGTCCCACTCTGCCTGGGAACCTGCACTCCACTCGGCCTGGGCACCTCCACTCCACTCAGCCTGGGCACATTCACTCCACTCAGCCTGGGCACTTCCAATCCCACTCTGCCTGGGAACCTGCACTCCACTCAGCCTGGGCACCTCCACTCAGCCTGGGCACCTCCACTCCATTCAGCCTGGGCACATTCACTCCACTCAGCCTGGGCACTTTCAGTCACACTCTGCCTGGGAACCTGCACTCCAATCGGCCTGGGCATCTCCACTCCACTCAGCCTGGGCACATTCACTCCACTCAGCCTTGGCACTTCCAGTCCCACTCTGCCAGGGAACCCCAACTCCACTGAGCCTGGGCACCTCCACTCCACTCAGCCTTGGCACATTCACTCCACTCAGCCTGGGCACTTCCAGTCCCACTCTGCCTGGGAACCTGCACTCCACTCGGCCTGGGCACCTCCACTCAACTCAGCCTGGGCACATTCACTCCACTCAGCCTGGGCACTTCCAATCCCACTCTGCCTTGGTGCCTGCACTCCACTCAGCCTGGGCACCTCCACTCCACTCAGCCTAGCCACATTCACTCCACTCAGCCAGGGCACATTCACTCCACTCAGCCTGGGCACTTCCAGTCCCACTCTGCCCAGGAACCTCCACTCCCACTCTGACTGGGAACCTCCGCTACTCCTCTCCACACCCGGCTCTCCACCCGACTCGCGGGGGCCCACTCTTAAGCCCTCCCGCCGCAAGTTATAGGCCCTTTGCCCGGGCGGAAAGTGAACCGCGGAACTGTGTCCCGCCCTCAATTCTTGTCCGATCGGAACGCGGTTTGGACCCGTTCTCCTGGGCGGCCTCGCAGCCCCTCCAGACCCAGCTAGTTAGCTCCAAGGGGCCGCCCCGAGCACGGGGAGGTGTGACACTTGACGCTTTGGCGCAACGGTGCCCACGCCACGAGCAAAAAAGCGCCCCCCTCTCTCCGCGCCCATTCAAGGCAATGGGGAAACGCACGTTTCGGGCTCCGGCGGCCGGGCACATTGACTCCACTCTGTCTAGGCACATTGACTCCCATTCAGCCTGGGCACATTCACTCCACTCCGCCTGGGCACTTCCAGTCCCACTCTGCCTGGGAACCTGCACTCCACTCGGCCTGGGCACCTCCACTCCACTCAGCCTTGGCACATTCACTCCACTCAGCCTGGGCACTTCCAATCCCACTCTGCCTGGGAACCTGCACTCCTCTCAGCCTGGGCACCTGCACTCCACTCAGCCTGGGTACATTACTCCACTCAGCCTGGGCACTTCCAATCCCACTCTGCCTGGGAACCAGCACTCCACTCAGCCTGGGCACCTCCACTCCACTCAGCCTGGGCACATTCACTCCACTCAGCGTTGGCACTTCCAGTCCCACTCTGCCAGGGAACCCCAACTCCACTCAGCCTGGGCACCTCCACTCCACTCAGCCTGGGCACATTCACTCCACTCACCGTTGGCACTTCCAGTCCCACTCTGCCAGGGAACCCCAACTCCATTCAGCCTGGGCACCTCCACTCAATCAGCCTGGGCACATTCACTCCACTCAGCCTGGGCACTTCCAATCCCACTCTGCCTGGGAACCTGCACTCCACTCAGCCTGGGCACCTCCACTCCATTCAGCCTGGGCACATTCACTCCACTCAGCCTGGGCACTTCCAGTCCCACTCTGCCTGGGAACCTGCACTCCACTCAGCCTGGGCACCTCCACTCCACTCAGCCTGGGCACATTCACTCCACTCTGCCTGGGCACATTCACTCCCATTCAGCCTGGGATCATTCACTCCACTCAGCCTGGGCACATTCACTCCACTCAGCCTGGGCACTTCCAGTCCCACTCTGCCTGGGAACCTGCACTCCACTCAGCCTGGGCACCTCCAATCCACTCAGCCTGGGCACATTCTCTCCACTCAGCCTGGGCACATTCACTCCACTCAGCCTGGGCACATTCACTCCACTCAGCCTGGGCACATTCACTCCACTCAGCCTGGGCACATTCACTCCACTCAGCCTGGGAACATTCACTCCACTAAGCCTGGGCACATTCACTCCACTCAGCCTTGGCACTTCCAGTCCCACTCTGCCAGGGAACCCCAACTCCACTCAGCCTGGGCACCTCCACTCCACTCAGCCTGGGCACATTCACTCCACTCAGCCTGGGCACTTCCAGTCCCACTCTGCCTGGGAACCTGCACTCCACTCAGCCTGGGCACCTCCAATCCACTCAGCCTGGGCACATTCTCTCCAGTCAGCCTGGGCACATTCACTCCACTCAGCCTGGGCACCTCCACTCCACTCAGCCTGGCCACATTCACTCCACTCAGCCAGGGCACATTCACTCCACTCAGCCTGGGCACTTCCAGTCCCACTCTGCCCAGGAACCTCCACTCCCACTCTGAATGGGAACCTCCGCTACTCCTCTCCACACCCGGCTCTCCACCCGACTCACGGGGGCCCACTCTTAAGCCCTCCCGCCGCAAGTAATAGGCCCTTTGCCCGGGCGGAAAGTGAACCGCGGAACTGTGTCCCGCCCTCAATTCTCGTCCGATCGGAACGCGGTTTGGACCCGTTCTCCTGGGCGGCCTCGCAGCCCCTCCAGACCCAGCCAGTTAGCTCCAAGGGGCCGCCCCGAGCACGGGGAGGGGTGACACTTGACGCTTCGGCGCAACGGTGCCCGCGCCACGAGCCAAAAAGCGCCCCCCTCTCTCCGCGCCCATTCAAGGCAATGGGGAAACGCACGTTTCGGGCTCCGGCGGCTGGGCACATTCACTCCACTCTGTCTAGGCACATTGACTCCCATTCAGCCTGGGCACATTCACTCCACTCCGCCTGGGCACTTCCAGTCCCACTCTGCCTGGGAACCTGCACTCCACTCGGCCTGGGCACCTCCACTCCACTCAGCCTGGGCACATTCACTCCACTCAGCCTTGGCACTTCCAGTCCCACTCTGCCAGGGAACCCCAACTCCACTCAGCCTGGGCACCTCCACTCCACTCAGCCTGGGCACTTTCACTCCACTCAGCCTGGGCACTTCCAATCCCACTCTGCCTGGGAACCTGCACTCCACTCAGCCTGGGCACCTCCACTCCACTCAGCCTGGGTACATTCACTCCACTCAGCCTGGGCACTTCCAGTCCCACTCTGCCAGGGACCCCCAACTCCACTCAGCCTGGGCACCTCCACTCCACTCAGCCTGGGCACATTCACTCCACTCAGCCTGGGCACTTCCAGTCCCACTCTGCCTGGGAACCTGCACTCCACTCGGCCTGGGCACCTCCACTCCACTCAGCCTGGCCACATTCACTCCACTCAGCCAGGGCACATTCACTCCACTCAGCCTGGGCACTTCCAGTCCCACTCTGCCCAGGAACCTCCACTCCCACTCTGACTGGGAACCTCCGCTACTCCTCTCCACACCCGGCTCTCCACCCGACTCGCGGGGGCCCACTCTTAAGCCCTCCCGCCGCGAGTTATAGGCCCTTTGCCCGGGCGGAAAGTGAACCGCGGAACTGTGTCCCGCCCTCAATTCTCGTCCGATCGGAACGCGGTTTGGACCCGTTCTCCTGGGCGGCCTCGCAGCCCCTCCAGACCCAGCCAGTTAGCTCCAAGCGGCCGCCCCGAGCACGGGGAGGTGTGACACTTGACGCTTTGGCGCAACGGTGCCCGCGCCACGAGCCAAAAAGCACCCCCCTCTCTCCGCGCCCATTCAAGGCAATGGGGAAACGCACGTTTCGGGCTCCGGCGGCCGGGCACATTCACTCCACTCTGTCTAGGCACATTGACTCCCATTCAGCCTGGGCACATTCACTCCACTCCGCCTGGGCACTTCCAGTCCCACTCTGCCTGGGAATCTGCACTCCACTCGGCCTGGGCACCTCCACTCTACTCAGCCTTGGCACATTCACTCCACTCAGCCTGGGCACTTCCAATCCCACTCTGCCTGGGAACCTGCACTCCACTCAGCCTGGGCACCTCCACTCAGCCTGGGCACCTCCACTCCATTCAGCCTGGGCACATTCACTCCACTCAGCCTGGGCACTTTCAGTCACACTCTGCCTGGGAACCTGCACTCCACTCGGCCTGGGCATCTCCACTCCACTCTGCCTGGGCACATTCACTCCACTCAGCCTTGGCACTTCCAGTCCCACTCTGCCAGGGAACCCCAACTCCACTCAGCCTGGGCACCTCCACTCCACTCAGCCTGGGCACATTCACTCCACTCAGCCTGGGCACTTCCAGTCCCACTCTGCCTGGGAACCTGCACTCCACTCGGCCTGGGCACCTCCACTCCACTCAGCCAGGGCACATTCACTCCACTCAGCCTGGGCACTTCCAATCCCACTCTGCCTTGGTGCCTGGACTCCACTCAGCCTGGGCACCTCCACTCCACTCAGCCTAGCCACATTCACTCCACTCAGCCAGGGCACATTCACTCCACTCAGCCTGGGCACTTCCAGTCCCACTCTGCCCAGGAACCTCCACTCCCACTCTGACTGGGAACCTCCGCTACTCCTCTCCACACCCGGCTCTCCACCCGACTCGCGGGGGCCCACTCTTAAGCCCTCCCGCCGCAAGTTATTGGCCCTTCTCCCGGGCGGAAAGTGAACCGCGGAACTGTGTCCCGCCCTCAATTCTTGTCCGATCGGAACGCGGTTTGGACCCGTTCTCCTGGGCGGCCTCGCAGCCCCTCCAGACCCAGCTAGTTAGCTCCAAGGGGCCGCCCCGAGCACGGGGAGGTGTGACACTTGACGCTTTGGCGCAACGGTGCCCACGCCACGAGCCAAAAAGTGCCCCCCTCTCTCCGCGCCCATTCAAGGCAATGGGGAAACGCACGTTTCGGGCTCCGGCGGCCGGGCACATTCACTCCACTCTGTCTAGGCACATTGACTCCCATTCAGCCTGGGCACATTCACTCCACTCCGCCTGGGCACTTCCAGTCCCACTCTGCCTGGGAACCTGCACTCCACTCGGCCTGGGCACCTCCACTCCACTCAGCCTGGGCACATTCACTCCACTCAGCCTGGGCACTTCCAATCCCACTCTGCCAGGGAACCTGCACTCCTCTCAGCCTGGGCACCTGCACTCCACTCAGCCTGGGTACATTACTCCACTCAGCCTGGGCACTTCCAATCCCACTCTGCCTGGGAACCAGCACTCCACTCAGCCTGGGCACCTCCACTCCAGTCAGCCTGGGCACATTCACACCACTCAGCGTTGGCACTTCCAGTCCCACTCTGCCAGGGAACCCCAACTCCACTCAGCCTGGGCACCTCCACTCCACTCAGCCTGGGCACATTCACTCCACTCACCGTTGGCACTTCCAGTCCCACTCTGCCAGGGAACCCCAACTCCACTCAGCCTGGGCACCTGCACTCCACTCGGCCTGGGCACCTCCACTCCACTCAGCCTGGGCACATTCACTCTACTCAGCCTGGGCACTTCCAATCCCACTCTGCCTTGGTGCCTGCACTCCACTCAGCCTGGGCACCTCCACTCCACTCAGCCTAGCCACATTCACTCCACTCAGCCAGGGCACATTCACTCCACTCAGCCTGGGCACTTCCAGTCCCACTCTGCCCAGGAACCTCCACTCCCACTCTGACTGGGAACCTCCGCTACTCCTCTCCACACCCGGCTCTCCACCCGACTCGCGGGGGC
The DNA here is from genome assembly GCF_963514075.1 of Conger conger. Classification (NCBI taxonomy): domain Eukaryota; kingdom Metazoa; phylum Chordata; class Actinopteri; order Anguilliformes; family Congridae; genus Conger; species Conger conger. The sequence goes on from NW_026890391.1 coordinate 987,881, forward strand.
CCACTCTTAAGCCCTCCCGCCGCAAGTTATAGGCCCTTCTCCCGGGCGGAAAGTGAACCGCGGAACTGTGTCCCGCCCTCAATTCTTGTCCGATCGGAACGCGGTTTGGACCCGTTCTCCTGGGCGGCCTCGCAGCCCCTCCAGACCCAGCTAGTTAGCTCCAAGGGGCCGCCCCGAGCACGGGGAGGTGTGACACTTGACGCTTTGGCGCAACGGTGCCCACGCCACGAGCCAAAAAGTGCCCCCCTCTCTCCGCGCCCATTCAAGGCAATGGGGAAACGCACGTTTCGGGCTCCGGCGGCCGGGCACATTCACTCCACTCTGTCTAGGCACATTGACTCCCATTCAGCCTGGGCACATTCACTCCACTCCGCCTGGGCACTTCCAGTCCCACTCTGCCTGGGAACCTGCACTCCACTCGGCCTGGGCACCTCCACTCCACTCAGCCTGGGCACATTCACTCCACTCAGCCTGGGCACTTCCAATCCCACTCTGCCAGGGAACCTGCACTCCTCTCAGCCTGGGCACCTGCACTCCACTCAGCCTGGGTACATTACTCCACTCAGCCTGGGCACTTCCAATCCCACTCTGCCTGGGAACCAGCACTCCACTCAGCCTGGGCACCTCCACTCCAGTCAGCCTGGGCACATTCACACCACTCAGCGTTGGCACTTCCAGTCCCACTCTGCCAGGGAACCCCAACTCCACTCAGCCTGGGCACCTCCACTCCACTCAGCCTGGGCACATTCACTCCACTCACCGTTGGCACTTCCAGTCCCACTCTGCCAGGGAACCCCAACTCCATTCAGCCTGGGCACCTCCACTCAATCAGCCTGGGCACATTCACTCCACTCAGCCTGGGCACTTCCAATCCCACTCTGCCTGGGAACCTGCACTCCACTCAGCCTGGGCACCTCCACTCCACTCAGCCTGGGTACATTCACTCCACTCAGCCTGGGCACTTCCAATCCCACTCTGCCTGGGAACCTGCACTCCACTCAGCCTGGGCACCTCCACTCAGCCTGGGCACCTCCACTCCATTCAGCCTGGGCACATTCACTCCACTCAGCCTGGGCACTTCCCGTCCCACTCTGCTGGGAACCTGCACTCCACTCAGCCTGGGCACATTCACTCCACTCTGCCTGGGCACATTCACTCCCATTCAGCCTGGGATCATTCACTCCACTCAGCCTGGGCACATTCACTCCACTCAGCCTGGGCACTTCTAGTACCACTCTGCCTGGGAACCTGCACTCCACTCAGCCTGGGCACCTCCAATCCACTCAGCCTGGGCACATTCACTCCACTCAACCTGGGCACATTCACTCCACTCAGCCTGTCCACATTCACTCCACTCAGCCAGGGCACATTCATTCCACTCAGCCTGGGCACTTCCAGTCCCACTCTGCCCAGAAACCTCCACTCCCACTCTGACTGGGAACCTCCGCTACTCCTCTCCACACCCGGCTCTCCACCCGACTCGCGGGGGCCCACTCTTTAGCCCTCCCGCCGCAAGTTATAGGCCCTTTGCCCGGGCGGAAAGTGAACCGCGGAACTGTGTCCCGCCCTCAATTCTCGTCCGATCGGAACGCGGTTTGGACCCGTTCTCCTGGGCGGCCTCGCAGCCCCTCCATACCCAGCCAGTTAGCTCCAAGGGGCCGCCTCGAGCACGGGGAGGTGTGACACTTGACGCTTTGGCGCAACGGTGCCCGCGCCACGAGCCAAAAAGCGCCCCCCTCTCTCCGCGCCCATTCAAGGCAATGGGGAAACGCACGTTTCGGGCTCCGGCGGCCGGGCACATTCACTCCACTCTGTCTAGGCACATTGACTCCCATTCAGCCTGGGCACATTCACTCCACTCCGCCTGGGCACTTCCAGTCCCACTCTGCCTGGGAACCTGCACTCCACTCGGCCTGGGCACCTCCACTCCACTCAGCCTGGGCACATTCACTCCACTCAGCCTTGGCACTTCCAGTCCCACTCTGCCAGGGAACCCCAACTCCACTCAGCCTGGGCACCTCCACTCCACTCAGCCTGGGCACATTCACTCCACTCAGCCAGGGCACTTCCAATCCCACTCTGCCTGGGAACCTGCACTCCACTCAGCCTGGGCACCTCCACTCCACTCAGCCTGGGTACATTCACTCCACTCAGCCTGGGCACTTCCAGTCCCACTCTGCCAGGGACCCCCAACTCCACTCATCCTGGGCACCTCCACTCCACTCAGCCTGGGCACATTCACTCCACTCAGCCTGGGCACTTCCAGTCCCACTCTGCCTGGGAACCTGCACTCCACTCGGCCTGGGCACCTCCACTCCACTCAGCCTGGCCACATTCACTCCACTCAGCCAGGGCACATTCACTCCACTCAGCCTGGGCACTTCCAGTCCCACTCTGCCCAGGAACTTCCACTCCCACTCTGACTGGGAACCTCCGCTACTCCTCTCCACACCCGGCTCTCCACCCGACTCGCGGGGGCCCACTCTTAAGCCCTCCCGCCGCAAGTTATAGGCCCTTTGCCCGGGCGGAAAGTGAACCGCGGAACTGTGTCCCGCCCTCAATTCTCGTCCGATCGGAACGCGGTTTGGACCCGTTCTCCTGGGCGGCCTCGCAGCCCCTCCAAACCCCGTTAGTTAGCTCCAAGGGGCCGCCCCGAGCACGGGGAGGTGTGACACTTGACGCTTTGGCGCAACGGTGACCGCGCCACGAGCCAAAAAGTGCCCCCCTCTCTCCGCGCCCATTCAAGGCAATGGGGAAACGCACGTTTCGGGCTCTGGCGGCCGGGCACATTCACTCCACTCTGTCTAGGCACATTGAATCCCATTCAGCCTGGGCACATTCACTCCACTCCGCCTGGGCACTTCCAGTCCCACTCTGCCTGGGAACCTGCACTCCACTGGGCCTGGGCACCTCCACTCCACTCAGCCTGGGCACATTCACTCCACTCAGCCTGGGCACTTCCAATCCCACTCTGCCTGGGAACCTGCACTCCACTCAGCCTGGGCACCTGCACTCCACTCAGCCTGGGTACATTACTCTACTCAGCCTGGGCACTTCCAATCCCACTCAGCCTGGGAACCTGCACTCCACTCAGCCTGGGCACCTCCACTCCACTCAGCCTGGGCACATTCACTCCACTCAGCGTTGGCACTTCCAGTCCCACTCTGCCAGGGAACCCCAACTCCACTCAGCCTGGGCACCTCCACTCCACTCAGCCTGGGCACATTCACTCCACTCACCGTTGGCACTTCCAGTCCCACTCTGCCAGGGAACCCCAACTCTACTCAGCCTGGGTACCTCCACTCCACTCAGCCTGGGCACATTCACTCCACTCAGCCTGGGCACTTCCAATCCCACTCTGCCTGGGAACCTGCACTCGACTCAGCCTGGGCCCCTCCACTCCACTCAGCCTGGGTACATTCACTCCACTCAGCCTGGGCACTTCCAATCCCACTCTGCCTGGGAACCTGCACTCCACTCAGCCTGGGCACCTCCACTCAGCCTGGGCACCTCCACTCCATTCAGCCTGGGCACATTCACTCCACTCAGCCTGGGCACTTCCCGTCCCACTCTGCTGGGAACCTGCACTCCACTCAGCCTGGGCACATTCACTCCACTCAGCCTTGGCACTTCCAGTCCCACTCTGCCAGGGAACCCCAACTCCACTCAGCCTGGGCACCTCCACTCCACTCAGCCTGGGCACATTCACTCCACTCAGCCAGGGCACTTCCAATCCCACTCTGCCTGGGAACCTGCACTCCACTCAGCCTGGGCACCTCCACTCCACTCAGCCTGGGTACATTCACTCCACTCAGCCTGGGCACTTCCAGTCCCACTCTGCCAGGGACCCCCAACTCCACTCAGCCTGGGCACCTCCACTCCACTCAGCCTGGGCACATTCACTCCACTCAGCCTGGGCACTTCCAGTCCCACTCTGCCTGGGAACCTGCACTCCACTCGGCCTGGGCACCTCCACTCCACTCAGCCTGGCCACATTCACTCCACTCAGCCAGGGCACATTCACTCCACTCAGCCTGGGCACTTCCAGTCCCACTCTGCCCAGGAACTTCCACTCCCACTCTGACTGGGAACCTCCGCTACTCCTCTCCACACCCGGCTCTCCACCCGACTCGCGGGGGCCCACTCTTAAGCCCTCCCGCCGCAAGTTATAGGCCATTTGCCCGGGCGGAAAGTGAACCGCGGAACTGTGTCCCGCCCTCAATTCTCGTCCGATCGGAACGCGGTTTGGACCCGTTCTCCTGGGCGGCCTCGCAGCCCCTCCAAACCCCGTTAGTTAGCTCCAAGGGGCCGCCCCGAGCACGGGGAGGTGTGACACTTGACGCTTTGGCGCAACGGTGACCGCGCCACGAGCCAAAAAGTGCCCCCCTCTCTCCGCGCCCATTCAAGGCAATGGGGAAACGCACGTTTCGGGCTCCGGCGGCCGGGCACATTCACTCCACTCTGTCTAGGCACATTGAATCCCATTCAGCCTGGGCACATTCACTCCACTCCGCCTGGGCACTTCCAGTCCCACTCTGCCTGGGAACCTGCACTCCACTCGGCCTGGGCACCTCCACTCCACTCAGCCTGGGCACATTCACTCCACTCAGCCTGGGCACTTCCAATCCCACTCTGCCTGGGAACCTGCACTCCACTCAGCCTGGGCACCTGCACTCCACTCAGCCTGGGTACATTACTCCACTCAGCCTGGGCACTTCCAATCCCACTCTGCCTGGGAACCTGCACTCCACTCAGCCTGGGCACCTCCACTCCACTCAGCCTGGGCACATTCACTCCACTCAGCGTTGGCACTTCCAGTCCCACTCTGCCAGGGAACCCCAACTCCACTCAGCCTGGGCACCTCCACTCCACTCAGCCTGGGCACATTCACTCCACTCACCGTTGGCACTTCCAGTCCCACTCTGCCAGGGAACCCCAACTCTACTCAGCCTGGGCACCTCCACTCCACTCAGCCTGGGCACATTCACTCCACTCAGCCTGGGCACTTCCAATCCCACTCTGCCTGGGAACCTGCACTCGACTCAGCCTGGGCCCCTCCACTCCACTCAGCCTGGGTACATTCACTCCACTCAGCCTGGGCACTTCCAATCCCACTCTGCCTGGGAACCTGCACTCCACTCAGCCTGGGCACCTCCACTCAGCCTGGGCACCTCCACTCCATTCAGCCTGGGCACATTCACTCCACTCAGCCTGGGCACTTCCAGTCCCACTCTGCTGGGAACCTGCACTCCACTCAGCCTGGGCACCTCCACTCCACTCAGCCTGGGTACCTTCACTCCACTCAGCCTTGGCACTTCCAGTCCCACTCTGCCAGGGAACCCCAACTCCACTCAGCCTGGGCACCTCCACTCCACTCAGCCTGGGCACATTCACTCCACTCAGCCTGGGCACTTTCAGTCCCACTCTGCCTGGGAACCTGCACTCCACTCGGCCTGGGCACCTCCACTCCACTCAGCCTGGGCACATTCACTCCACTCAGCCTTGGCACTTCCAGTCCCACTCTGCCAGGGAACCCCAACTCCACTCAGCCTGGGCACCTCCACTCCACTCAGCCTGGGCACATTCACTCCACTCAGCCTGGGCACTTCCAGTCCCACTCTGCCTGGGAACCTGCACTCCACTCGGCCTGGGCACCTCCACTCCACTCAGCCTGGGCACATTCACTCCACTCAGCCTGGGCACTTCCAATCCCACTCTGCCTGGGTGCCTGCACTCTACTCAGCCTGGGCACCTCCACTCCACTCAGCCTGGGCACATTCACTCCACTCAGCCAGGGCACATTCACTCCACTCAGCCTGGGCACTTCCAGTCCCACTCTGCCCAGGAACCTCCACTCCCACTCTGACTGGGAACCTCCGCTACTCCTCTCCACACCCGGCTCTCCACCCAACTCGCGGGGGCCCACTCTTAAGCCCTCCCGCCGCAAGTTATAGGCCCTTTGCCCGGGCGGAAAGTGAACCGCGGAACTGTGTCCCGCCCTCAATTCTCGTCCGATCGGAACGCGGTTTGGACCCGTTCTCCTGGGCGGCCTCGCAGCCCCTCCAGACCCAGCCAGTTAGCTCCAAGGGGTAGCCCCGAGCACGGGGAGGTGTGACACTTGACGCTTTGGCGCAACGGTGCCCGCGCCACGAGCCAAAAAGCGCCCCCCTCTCTCCGCGCCCATTCAAGGCAATGGGGAAACGCACGTTTCGGGCTCCGGCGGCCGGGCACATTCCCTCCACTCTGTCTAGGCACATTGACTCCCATTCAGCCTGGGCACATTCACTCCACTCCGCCTGGGCACTTCCAGTCCCACTCTGCCTGGGAACCTGCACTCCACTCGGCCTGGGCACCTCCACTCCACTCAGCCTGGGCACATTCACTCCACTCAGCCTGGGCACTTCCAGTCCCACTCTGCCTGGGAACCTGCACTCCACTCAGCCTGGGCACCTCCACTCCACTCAGCCTGGGCACATTCACTCCACTCTGCCTGGGCACATTCACTCCCATTCAGCCTGGGATCATTCACTCCACTCAGCCTGGGCACATTCACTCCACTCAGCCTGGGCACTTCCAGTCCCACTCTGCCTGGGAACCTGCACTCCACTCAGCCTGGGCACCTCCAATCCACTCAGCCTGGGCACATTCTCTCCACTCAGCCTGGGCACATTCACTCCACTCAGCCTGGGCACATTCACTCCACTCAGCCTGGGCACATTCACTCCACTCAGCCTGGGCACATTCACTCCACTCAGCCTGGGAACATTCACTCCACTAAGCCTGGGCACATTCACTCCACTCAGCCTTGGCACTTCCAGTCCCACTCTGCCAGGGAACCCCAACTCCACTCAGCCTGGGCACCTCCACTCCACTCAGCCTGGGCACATTCACTCCACTCAGCCTGGGCACTTCCAGTCCCACTCTGCCTGGGAACCTGCACTCCACTCAGCCTGGGCACCTCCAATCCACTCAGCCTGGGCACATTCTCTCCAGTCAGCCTGGGCACATTCACTCCACTCAGCCTGGGCACCTCCACTCCACTCAGCCTGGCCACATTCACTCCACTCAGCCAGGGCACATTCACTCCACTCAGCCTGGGCACTTCCAGTCCCACTCTGCCCAGGAACCTCCACTCCCACTCTGACTGGGAACCTCCGCTACTCCTCTCCACACCCGGCTCTCCACCCGACTCACGGGGGCCCACTCTTAAGCCCTCCCGCCGCAAGTAATAGGCCCTTTGCCCGGGCGGAAAGTGAACCGCGGAACTGTGTCCCGCCCTCAATTCTCGTCCGATCGGAACGCGGTTTGGACCCGTTCTCCTGGGCGGCCTCGCAGCCCCTCCAGACCCAGCCAGTTAGCTCCAAGGGGCCGCCCCGAGCACGGGGAGGGGTGACACTTGACGCTTCGGCGCAACGGTGCCCGCGCCACGAGCCAAAAAGCGCCCCCCTCTCTCCGCGCCCATTCAAGGCAATGGGGAAACGCACGTTTCGGGCTCCGGCGGCTGGGCACATTCACTCCACTCTGTCTAGGCACATTGACTCCCATTCAGCCTGGGCACATTCACTCCACTCCGCCTGGGCACTTCCAGTCCCACTCTGCCTGGGAACCTGCACTCCACTCGGCCTGGGCACCTCCACTCCACTCAGCCTGGGCACATTCACTCCACTCAGCCTTGGCACTTCCAGTCCCACTCTGCCAGGGAACCCCAACTCCACTCAGCCTGGGCACCTCCACTCCACTCAGCCTGGGCACATTCACTCCACTCAGCCTGGGCACTTCCAATCCCACTCTGCCTGGGAACCTGCACTCCACTCAGCCTGGGCACCTCCACTCCACTCAGCCTGGGTACATTCACTCCACTCAGCCTGGGCACTTCCAGTCCCACTCTGCCAGGGACCCCCAACTCCACTCAGCCTGGGCACCTCCACTCCACTCAGCCTGGGCACATTCACTCCACTCAGCCTGGGCACTTCCAGTCCCACTCTGCCTGGGAACCTGCACTCCACTCGGCCTGGGCACCTCCACTCCACTCAGCCTGGCCACATTCACTCCACTCAGCCAGGGCACATTCACTCCACTCAGCCTGGGCACTTCCAGTCCCACTCTGCCCAGGAACCTCCACTCCCACTCTGACTGGGAACCTCCGCTACTCCTCTCCACACCCGGCTCTCCACCCGACTCGCGGGGGCCCACTCTTAAGCCCTCCCGCCGCAAGTTATAGGCCCTTTACCCGGGCGGAAAGTGAACCGCGGAACTGTGTCCCGCCCTCAATTCTCGTCCGATCGGAACGCGGTTTGGACCCGTTCTCCAGGGCGGCCTCGCAGCCCCTCCAAACCCCGTTAGTTAGCTCCAAGGGGCCGCCCCGAGCACGGGGAGGTGTGACACTTGACGCTTTGGCGCAACGGTGACCGCGCCACGAGCCAAAAAGTGCCCCCCTCTCTCCGCGCCCATTCAAGGCAATGGGGAAACGCACGTTTCGGGCTCCGGCGGCCGGGCACATTCACTCCACTCTGTCTAGGCACATTGAATCCCATTCAGCCTGGGCACATTCACTCCACTCCGCCTGGGCACTTCCAGTCCCACTCTGCCTGGGAACCTGCACTCCACTCGGCCTGGGCACCTCCACTCCACTCAGCCTGGGCACATTCACTCCACTCAGCCTGGGCACTTCCAATCCCACTCTGCCTGGGAACCTGCACTCCACTCAGCCTGGGCACCTGCACTCCACTCAGCCTGGGTACATTACTCCACTCAGCCTGGGCACTTCCAATCCCACTCTGCCTGGGAACCTGCACTCCACTCAGCCTGGGCACCTCCACTCCACTCAGCCTGGGCACATTCACTCCACTCAGCGTTGGCACTTCCAGTCCCACTCTGCCAGGGAACCTGCACTCCACTCGGCCTGGGCACCTCCACTCCACTCAGCCTGGGCACATTCACTCCACTCACCGTTGGCACTTCCAGTCCCACTCTGCCAGGGAACCCCAACTCTACTCAGCCTGGGCACCTCCACTCCACTCAGCCTGGGCACATTCACTCCACTCAGCCTGGGCACTTCCAATCCCACTCTGCCTGGGAACCTGCACTCGACTCAGCCGGGGCCCCTCCACTCCACTCAGCCTGGGCACCTCCACTCAGCCTGGGCACCTCCACTCCATTCAGCCTGGGCACATTCACTCCACTCAGCCTGGGCACTTCCAGTCCCACTCTGCTGGGAACCTGCACTCCACTCAGCCTGGGCACCTCCACTCCACTCAGCCTGGGTACCTTCACTCCACTCAGCCTTGGCACTTCCAGTCCCACTCTGCCAGGGAACCCCAACTCCACTCTGCCTGGGCACCTCCACTCCACTCAGCCTGGGCACCTCCACTCCACTCAGCCTGGGCACATTCACTCCACTCAGCCTGGGCACTTCCAATCCCACTCTGCCTGGGAACCTGCACTCCTCTCAGCCTGGGCACCTGCACTCCACTCAGCCTGGGTACATTACTCCACTCAGCCTGGGCACTTCCAATCCCACTCTGCCTGGGAACCAGCACTCCACTCAGCCTGGGCACCTCCACTCCACTCAGCCTGGGCACATTCACTCCACTCAGCGTTGGCACTTCCAGTCCCACTCTGCCAGGGAACCCCAACTCCACTCAGCCTGGGCACCTCCACTCCACTCAGCCTGGGCACATTCACTCCACTCACCGTTGGCACTTCCAGTCCCACTCTGCCAGGGAACCCCAACTCCATTCAGCCTGGGAACCTCCACTCAATCAGCCTGGGCACATTCACTCCACTCAGCCTTGGCACTTCCAATCCCACTCTGCCTGGGAACCTGCACTCCACTCAGCCTGGGCACATTCACTCCACTCAGCCTGGGCACTTCCAGTCCCACTCTGCCTGGGAACCTGCACTCCACTCAGCCTGGGCACCTCCACTCCACTCTGCCTGGGCACATTCACTCCCATTCAGCCTGGGATCATTCACTCCACTCAGCCTGGGCACATTCACTCCACTCAGCCTGGGCACTTCCAGTCCCACTCTGCCTGGGAACCTGCACTCCACTCAGCCTGGGCACCTCCAATCCACTCAGCCTGGGCACATTCTCTCCACTCAGCCTGGGCACATTCACTCCACTCAGCCTGGGCACATTCACTCCACTCAGCCTGGGCACATTCACTCCACTCAGCCTGGGCACCTCCACTCCACTCAGCCTGGGCACATTCACTCCACTCAGCCTGGGCACTTCCAATCCCACTCTGCCTGGGAACCTGCACTCGACTCAGCCTGGGCCCCTCCACTCCACTCAGCCTGGGTACATTCACTCCACTCAGCCTGGGCACTTCCAATCCCACTCTGCCTGGGAACCTGCACTCCACTCAGCCTGGGCACCTCCACTCAGCCTGGGCACCTCCACTCCATTCAGCCTGGGCACATTCACTCCACTCAGCCTGGGCACTTCCAGTCCCACTCTGCTGGGAACCTGCACTCCACTCAGCCTGGGCACCTCCACTCCACTCAGCCTGGGTACCTTCACTCCACTCAGCCTTGGCACTTCTAGTCCCACTCTGCCAGGGAACCCCAACTCCACTCTGCCTGGGCACCTCCACTCCACTCAGCCTGGGCACCTCCACTCCACTCAGCCTGGGCACATTCACTCCACTCAGCCTGGGCACTTCCAATCCCACTCTGCCTGGGAACCTGCACTCCTCTCAGCCTGGGCACCTGCACTCCACTCAGCCTGGGTACATTACTCCACTCAGCCTGGGCACTTCCAATCCCACTCTGCCTGGGAACCAGCACTCCACTCAGCCTGGGCACCTCCACTCCACTCAGCCTGGGCACATTCACTCCACTCAGCGTTGGCACTTCCAGTCCCACTCTGCCAGGGAACCCCAACTCCACTCAGCCTGGGCACCTCCACTCCACTCAGCCTGGGCACATTCACTCCACTCACCGTTGGCACTTCCAGTCCCACTCTCCCAGGGAACCCCAACTCCATTCAGCCTGGGCACCTCCACTCAATCAGCCTGGGCACATTCACTCCACTCAGCCTGGGCACTTCCAATCCCACTCTGCCTGGGAGCCTGCACTCCACTCAGCCTGGGCACCTCCACTCCATTCAGCCTGGGCACATTCACTCCACTCAGCCTTGGCACTTCCAGTCCCACTCTGCCTGGGAACCTGCACTCCACTCAGCCTGGGCACCTCCACTCCACTCAGCCTGGGCACATTCACTCCACTCTGCCTGGGCACATTCACTCCCATTCAGCCTGGGATCATTCACTCCACTCAGCCTGGGCACATTCACTCCACTCAGCCTGGGCACTTCCAGTCCCACTCTGCCTGGGAACCTGCACTCCACTCAGCCTGGGCACCTCCAATCCACTCAGCCTGGGCACATTCTCTCCACTCAGCCTGGGCACATTCACTCCACTCAGCCTGGGCACATTCACTCCACTCAGCCTGGGCACATTCACTCCACTCAGCCTGGGCACATTCACTCCACTCAGCCCTGGAACATTCACTCCACTAAGCCTGGGCACATTCACTCCACTCAGCCTGGGCACTTCCAGTCCCACTCTGCCAGGGAACCCCAACTCCACTCAGCCTGGGCACCTCCACTCCATTCAGCCTGGGCACATTCACTCCACTCAGCCTGGGCACTTCCAGTCCCACTCTGCCTGGGAACCTGCACTCCACTCAGCCTGGGCACCTCCACTCCACTCAGCCTGGCCACATTCACTCCACTCTGCCTGGGCACATTCACTCCACTCAGCCTGGGCACATTCACTCCACTCAGCCTGGGCACTTCCAGTCCCACTCAGCTGGGAACCTGCACTCCACTCAGCCTGGGCACCTCCACTCTACTCAGCCTGGGTACATTCACTCCACTCAGCCTTGGCACTTCCAGTCCCACTCTGCCAGGGTACCCCAACTCCACTCAGCCTGGCACCTCCACTCCACTCAGCCTGGGCACATTCACTGCACTCAGCCTGGGTCCTTCTAATCCCACTCTGCCTGGGAACCTGCACTCCACTCAGCCTTGGCACCTCCACTCCACTCAGCCTCGGCACATTCACTCCACTCTGCCTGGGCACATTCACTCCACTCAGCCTGGGGACATTCCCTCCACTCAGCCTGGGAACTTCCAATCCCACTCTGCCTGGGAACCAGCACTCCACTCAGCCTGGGCACCTCCACTCCACTCAGCCTGGGTACATTCACTCCACTCAGCCTTGGCACTTCCAGTCCCACTCTGCCAGGGAACCCCAACTCCACTCAGCCTGGGCACCTCCACTCCACTCAGCCTGGGCACATTCACTCCACTCAGCCTGGGCACTTCCAATCCCACTCTGCCTGGGAACCTGCACTCCACTCAGCCTGGGCACCTCCACTCCACTCAGCCTGGGTACTTCCAATCCCACTCTGCTGGGAACCTGCACTCCACTCAGCCTGGGAACCTCCACTCCACGCAGCCTGGGCACATTCACTCCACTCAGCCAGGGCACTTCCAGTCCCTCTCTGCCTGGGAACCCCAACTCCACTCAGCCTGGGCACCTCCACTCCACTCAGCCTGGGCACATTCACTCCACTCTGTCTAGGCACATTGACTCCCATTAAGCCTGGGAACATTCACTCCACTCAGCCTGGGCACATTCACTCCACTCAGCCTGGGCACTTCCAGTCCCACTCTGCCTGGGAACCTGCACTCCACTCAGCCTGGGCACCTCCAATCCACTCAGCCTGGGCACATTCTCTCCAGTCAGCCTGGGCACATTCACTCCACTCACCCTGGGCACATTCACTCCACTCAGCCTGGGCACATTCACTCCACTCAGCCTGGGCACTTCCAATCCCACTCTGCCTGGGAACCTGCACTCCACTCAGCCTGGGCACCTCCACTCCACTCAGCCTCGGCACAGTCACTCCACTCTGCCTCGGCACATTCACTCCACTCAGCCTGGGCACATTCACTCCACTCAGCCAGGGCACATTCACTCCACTCAGCCTGGGCACTTCCAGTCCCACTCTGCCCAGGAACCTCCACTCCCACTCTGACTGGGAACCTCCGCTACTCCTCTCCACACCCGGCTCTCCACCCGACTCGCGGGGGCCCACTCTTAAGCCCTCCCGCCGCAAGTTATAGGCCCTTTGCCCGGGCGGAACGTGAACCGCGGAACTGTGTCCCGCCCTCAATTCTCGTCCGATCGGAACGCGGTTTGGACCCGTTCTCCTGGGCGGTCTCGCAGCCCCTCCAGACCCAGCCAGTTAGCTCCAAGGGGCCGCCCCGAGCACGGGGAGGTGTGACACTTGACGCTTTGGCGCAACGGTGCCCGCGCCACGAGCCAAAAAGCGCCCCCCTCTCTCCGCGCCCATTCAAGGCAATGGGGAAACGCACGTTTCGGCCTCCGGCGGCCGGGCAAATTCACTCCACTCTGTCTAGGCACATTGACTCCCATTCAGCCTGGGCACATTCACTCCACTCCGCCTGGGCACTTCCAGTCCCACTCTGTCTGGGAACCTGCACTCCACTCGGCCTGGGCACCTCCACTCCACTCAGCCTGAGCACATTCACTGCACTCAGCCTGGGTCCTTCTAATCCCACTCTGCCTGGGAACCTGCACTCCACTCAGCCTTGGCACCTCCACTCCACTCAGCCTCGGCACATTCACTCCACTCTGCCTGGGCACATTCACTCCACTCAGCCTGGGGACATTCCCTCCACTCAGCCTGGGAACTTCCAATCCCACTCTGCCTGGGAACCAGCACTCCACTCAGCCTGGGCACCTCCACTCCACTCAGCCTGGGTACATTCACTCCACTCAGCCTTGGCACTTCCAGTCCCACTCTGCCAGGGAACCCCAACTCCACTCAGCCTGGGCACCTCCACTCCACTCAGCCTGGGCACATTCACTCCACTCAGCCTGGGCACTTCCAATCCCACTCTGCCTGGGAACCTGCACTCCACTCAGCCTGGGCACCTCCACTCCACTCAGCCTGGGTACTTCCAATCCCACTCTGCTGGGAACCTGCACTCCACTCAGCCTGGGAACCTCCACTCCACGCAGCCTGGGCACATTCACTCCACTCAGCCAGGGCACTTCCAGTCCCTCTCTGCCTGGGAACCCCAACTCCACTCAGCCTGGGCACCTCCACTCCACTCAGCCTGGGCACATTCACTGCACTCTGTCTAGGCACATTGACTCCCATTAAGCCTGGGAACATTCACTCCACTCAGCCTGGGCACATTCACTCCACTCAGCCTGGCACTTCCAGTCCCACTCTGCCTGGGAACCTGCACTCCACTCAGCCTGGGCACCTCCAATCCACTCAGCCTGGGCACATTCTCTCCAGTCAGCCTGGGCACATTCACTCCACTCAGCCTGGGCACTTCCAGTCCCACTCTGCCCAGGAACCTCCACTCCCACTCTGACTGGGAACCTCCGCTACTCCTCTCCACACCCGGCTCTCCACCCGACTCGCGGGGGCCCACTCTTAAGCCCTCCCGCCGCAAGTTATAGGCCCTTTGCCCGGGCGGAAAGTGAACCGCGGAACTGTGTCCCGCCCTCAATTCTCGTCCGATCGGAACGCGGTTTGGACCCGTTCTCCTGGGCGGTCTCGCAGCCCCTCCAGACCCAGCCAGTTAGCTCCAAGGGGCCGCCCCGAGCACGGGGAGGTGTGACACTTGACGCTTTGGCGCAACGGTGCCCGCGCCACGAGCCAAAAAGCGCCCCCCTCTCTCCGCGCCCATTCAAGGCAATGGGGAAACGCACGTTTCGGGCTCCGGCGGCCGGGCACATTCACTCCACTCTGTCTAGGCACATTGACTCCCATTCAGCCTGGGCACATTCACTCCACTCCGCCTGGGCACTTCCAGTCCCACTCTGTCTGGGAACCTGCACTCCACTCGGCCTGGGCACCTCCACTCCACTCAGCCTGGGCACATTCACTGCACTCCGCCTGGGCACTTCCAATCCCACTCTGCCTGGGTGCCTGCACTCCACTCGGCCTGGGCACCTCCACTCCACTCAGCCTGGGCACATTCACTGCACTCCGCCTGGGCACTTCCAATCCCACTCTGCCTGGGTGCCTGCACTCCACTCAGCCTGGGCACCTCCACTCCACTCAGCCTGGCCACATTCACTCCACTCAGCCAGGGCACATTCACTCCACTCAGCCTGGGCACTTCCAGTCCCACTCTGCCCAGGAACCTCCACTCCCACTCTGACTGGGAACCTCCGCTACTCCTCTCCACACCCGGCTCTCCACCCGACTCGCGGGGGCCCACTCTTAAGCCCTCCCGCCGCAATTTATAGGCCCTTTGCCCGGGCGGAAAGTGAACCGCGGAACTGTGTCCCGCCCTCAATTCTCGTCCGATTGGAACGCGGTTTGGACCCGTTCTCCTGGGCGGCCTCGCAGGCCCTCCAGACCCAGCCAGTTAGCTCCAAGGGGCCGCCCCGAGCACGGGGAGGGGTGACACTTGACGCTTTGGCGCAACGGTGCCCGCGCCACGAGCCAAAAAGCGCCCCCCTCTCTCCGCGCCCATTCAAGGCAATGGGGAAACGCACGTTTCGGGCTCCGGCGGCTGGGCACATTCACTCCACTCTGTCTAGGCACATTGACTCCCATTCAGCCTGGGCACATTCACTCCACTCCGCCTGGGCACTTCCAGTCCCACTCTGCCTGGGAACCTGCACTCCACTCGGCCTTGGCACCTCCACTCCACTCAGGCTGGGCACATTCACTCCACTCAGCCTGGGCACTTCCAATCCCACTCTGCCAGGGAACCTGCACTCCACTCTGCCTGGGCACATGCAATCCACTCAGCCTGGGGACATTCACTCCACTCAGCCTGGGAACTTCCAATCCCACTCTGCCTGGGAACCAGCACTCCACTCAGCCTGGGCACCTCCACTCCACTCAGCCTGGGTACATTCACTCCACTCAGCCTTGGCACTTCCAGTCCCACTCTGCCAGGGAACCCCAACTCCACTCAGCCTGGGCACCTCCACTCCACTCAGCCTGGGCACATTCACTCCACTCAGCCTGGGCACTTCCAATCCCACTCCACTCAGCCTGGGCACCTCCAATCCACTCAGCCTGGGCACATTCTCTCCAGTCAGCCTGGGCACATTCACTCCACTCAGCCTGGGCACTTCCAGTCCCACTCTGCCCAGGAACCTCCACTCCCACTCTGACTGGGAACCTCCGCTACTCCTCTCCACACCCGGCTCTCCACCCGACTCGCGGGGGCCCACTCTTAAGCCCTCCCGCCGCAAGTTATAGGCCCTTTGCCCGGGCGGAAAGTGAACCGCGGAACTGTGTCCCGCCCTCAATTCTCGTCCGATCGGAACGCGGTTTGGACCCGTTCTCCTGGGCGGTCTCGCAGCCCCTCCAGACCCAGCCAGTTAGCTCCAAGGGGCCGCCCCGAGCACGGGGAGGTGTGACACTTGACGCTTTGGCGCAACGGTGCCCGCGCCACGAGCCAGAAAGCGCCCCCCTCTCTCCGCGCCCATTCAAGGCAATGGGGAAACGCACGTTTCGGGCTCCGGCGGCCGGGCACATTCACTCCACTCTGTCTAGGCACATTGACTCCCATTCAGCCTGGGCACATTCACTCCACTCCGCCTGGGCACTTCCAGTCCCACTCTGCCTGGGAACCTGCACTCCACTCGGCCTGGGCACCTCCACTCCACTCAGCCTGGGCACATTCACTCCACTCAGCCTTGGCACTTCCAGTCCCACTCTGCCAGGGAACCCCAACTCCACTCAGCCTGGGCACCTCCACTCCACTCAGCCTGGGCACATTCACTCCACTCAGCCTGGGCACTTCCAATCCCACTCTGCCTGGGCACCTCCACTCCACTCAGCCTGCGCACATTCACTCCACTCAGCCTGGGCACTTCCAATCCCACTCTGCCTGGGTGCCTGCACTCCACTCAGCCTGGGCACCTCCACTCCACTCAGCCTGGCCACATTCACTCCACTCAGCCAGGGCACATTCACTCCACTCAGCCTGGGCACATTCACTCCACTCAGCCTGGGCACTTCCAATCCCACTCTGCCTGGGAACCTGCACTCCACTCAGCCTGGGCAACTCCACTCCACTCAGCCTGGGTACATTCACTCCACTCAGCCTGGGCACTTCCAATCCCACTCTGCCTGGGAACCTGCACTCCACTCAGCCTGGGCACCTCCACTCCATTCAGCCTGGGCACATTCACTCCACTCAGCCTGGGCACTTCCAGTCCCACTCTGCCTGGGAACCTGCACTCCACTCAGCCTGGGCACCTCCACTCCACTCAGCCTGGGCACATTCACTCCACTCAGCCTGGGCACATTCACTCCACTCAGCCTGGGCACATTCACTCCACTCAGCCTGGGCACTTCCAGTCCCACTCTGCTGGGAACCTGCACTCCACTCAGCCTGGGAACCTCCACTCCAGGCAGCCTGGGCACATTCACTCCACTCAGCCAGTGCACTTCCAGTCCCTCTCTGCCTGGGAACCCCAACTCCACTCAGCCTGGGCACCTCCACTCCACTCAGCCTGGGCACATTCACTCCACTCTGTCTAGGCACATTGACTCCCATTCAGCCTGGGAACATTCACTCCACTCCGCCTGGGCACTTCCAGTCCCACTCGGCCTGGGCACCTCCACTCCACTCAGCCTGGGCACATTCACTGCACTCCGCCTGGGCACTTCCAGTCCCACTCTGCCTGGGCACATTCACTCCACTCAGCCTGGGCACCTCCACTCCACTCAGCTTGGGCACATTCACTCCACTCAGCAAGGGCACATTCACTCCACTCAGCCTGGGCACTTCCAGTCCCACTCTGCCCAGGAACCTCCACTCCCACTCTGACTGGGAACCTCCGCTACTCCTCTCCACACCCGGCTCTCCACCCGACTCGCGGGGGCCCACTCTTATGCCCTCCCGCCGCAAGTTATAGGCCCTTTGCCCGGGCGGAAAGTGAACCGCGGAACTGTGTCCCGCCCTCAATTCTCGTCCGATCGGAACGCGGTTTGGACCCGTTCTCCTGGGCGGTCTCGCAGCCCCTCCAGACCCAGCCAGTTAGCTCCAAGGGGCCGCCCCGAGCACGGGGAGGTGTGACACTTGACGCTTTGGCGCAACGGTGCCCGCGCCACGAGCCAAAAAGCGCCCCCCTCTCTCCGCGCCCATTCAAGGCAATGGGGAAACGCACGTTTCGGGCTCCGGCGGCCGGGCACATTCACTCCACTCTGTCTAGGCACATTGACTCCCATTCAGCCTGGGCACATTCACTCCACTCCGCCTGGGCACTTCCAGTCCCACTCTGCCTGGGAACCTGCACTCCACTCGGCCTGGGCACCTCCACTCCACTCAGCCTGGGCACATTCACTGCACTCCGCCTGGGCACTTCCAATCCCACTCTGCCTGGGTGCCTGCACTCCACTCAGCCTGGGCACCTCCACTCCACTCAGCCTGGCCACATTCACTCCACTCAGCCAGGGCACATTCACTCCACTCAGCCTGGGCACTTCCAGTCCCACTCTGCCCAGGAACCTCCACTCCCACTCTGACTGGGAACCTCCGCTACTCCTCTCCACACCCGGCTCTCCACCCGACTCGCGGGGGCCCACTCTTAAGCCCTCCCGCCGCAATTTATAGGCCCTTTGCCCGGGCGGAAAGTGAACCGCGGAACTGTGTCCCGCCCTCAATTCTCGTCCGATTGGAACGCGGTTTGGACCCGTTCTCCTGGGCGGCCTCGCAGGCCCTCCAGACCCAGCCAGTTAGCTCCAAGGGGCCGCCCCGAGCACGGGGAGGGGTGACACTTGACGCTTTGGCGCAACGGTGCCCGCGCCACGAGCCAAAAAGCGCCCCCCTCTCTCCGCGCCCATTCAAGGCAATGGGGAAACGCACGTTTCGGGCTCCGGCGGCTGGGCACATTCACTCCACTCTGTCTAGGCACATTGACTCCCATTCAGCCTGGGCACATTCACTCCACTCCGCCTGGGCACTTCCAGTCCCACTCTGCCTGGGAACCTGCACTCCACTCGGCCTTGGCACCTCCACTCCACTCAGGCTGGGCACATTCACTCCACTCAGCCTGGGCACTTCCAATCCCACTCTGCCAGGGAACCTGCACTCCACTCTGCCTGGGCACATGCAATCCACTCAGCCTGGGGACATTCACTCCACTCAGCCTGGGAACTTCCAATCCCACTCTGCCTGGGAACCAGCACTCCACTCAGCCTGGGCACCTCCACTCCACTCAGCCTGGGTACATTCACTCCACTCAGCCTTGGCACTTCCAGTCCCACTCTGCCAGGGAACCCCAACTCCACTCAGCCTGGGCACCTCCACTCCACTCAGCCTGGGCACATTCACTCCACTCAGCCTGGGCACTTCCAATCCCACTCCACTCAGCCTGGGCACCTCCAATCCACTCAGCCTGGGCACATTCTCTCCAGTCAGCCTGGGCACATTCACTCCACTCAGCCTGGGCACTTCCAGTCCCACTCTGCCCAGGAACCTCCACTCCCACTCTGACTGGGAACCTCCGCTACTCCTCTCCACACCCGGCTCTCCACCCGACTCGCGGGGGCCCACTCTTAAGCCCTCCCGCCGCAAGTTATAGGCCCTTTGCCCGGGCGGAAAGTGAACCGCGGAACTGTGTCCCGCCCTCAATTCTCGTCCGATCGGAACGCGGTTTGGACCCGTTCTCCTGGGCGGTCTCGCAGCCCCTCCAGACCCAGCCAGTTAGCTCCAAGGGGCCGCCCCGAGCACGGGGAGGTGTGACACTTGACGCTTTGGCGCAACGGTGCCCGCGCCACGAGCCAGAAAGCGCCCCCCTCTCTCCGCGCCCATTCAAGGCAATGGGGAAACGCACGTTTCGGGCTCCGGCGGCCGGGCACATTCACTCCACTCTGTCTAGGCACATTGACTCCCATTCAGCCTGGGCACATTCACTCCACTCCGCCTGGGCACTTCCAGTCCCACTCTGCCTGGGAACCTGCACTCCACTCGGCCTGGGCACCTCCACTCCACTCAGCCTGGGCACATTCACTCCACTCAGCCTTGGCACTTCCAGTCCCACTCTGCCAGGGAACCCCAACTCCACTCAGCCTGGGCACCTCCACTCCACTCAGCCTGGGCACATTCACTCCACTCAGCCTGGGCACTTCCAATCCCACTCTGCCTGGGCACCTCCACTCCACTCAGCCTGCGCACATTCACTCCACTCAGCCTGGGCACTTCCAATCCCACTCTGCCTGGGTGCCTGCACTCCACTCAGCCTGGGCACCTCCACTCCACTCAGCCTGGCCACATTCACTCCACTCAGCCAGGGCACATTCACTCCACTCAGCCTGGGCACATTCACTCCACTCAGCCTGGGCACTTCCAATCCCACTCTGCCTGGGAACCTGCACTCCACTCAGCCTGGGCAACTCCACTCCACTCAGCCTGGGTACATTCACTCCACTCAGCCTGGGCACTTCCAATCCCACTCTGCCTGGGAACCTGCACTCCACTCAGCCTGGGCACCTCCACTCCATTCAGCCTGGGCACATTCACTCCACTCAGCCTGGGCACTTCCAGTCCCACTCTGCCTGGGAACCTGCACTCCACTCAGCCTGGGCACCTCCACTCCACTCAGCCTGGGCACATTCACTCCACTCAGCCTGGGCACATTCACTCCACTCAGCCTGGGCACATTCACTCCACTCAGCCTGGGCACTTCCAGTCCCACTCTGCTGGGAACCTGCACTCCACTCAGCCTGGGAACCTCCACTCCAGGCAGCCTGGGCACATTCACTCCACTCAGCCAGTGCACTTCCAGTCCCTCTCTGCCTGGGAACCCCAACTCCACTCAGCCTGGGCACCTCCACTCCACTCAGCCTGGGCACATTCACTCCACTCTGTCTAGGCACATTGACTCCCATTCAGCCTGGGAACATTCACTCCACTCCGCCTGGGCACTTCCAGTCCCACTCGGCCTGGGCACCTCCACTCCACTCAGCCTGGGCACATTCACTGCACTCCGCCTGGGCACTTCCAGTCCCACTCTGCCTGGGCACATTCACTCCACTCAGCCTGGGCACCTCCACTCCACTCAGCCTGGGCACATTCACTCCACTCAGCAAGGGCACATTCACTCCACTCAGCCTGGGCACTTCCAGTCCCACTCTGCCCAGGAACCTCCACTCCCACTCTGACTGGGAACCTCCGCTACTCCTCTCCACACCCGGCTCTCCACCCGACTCGCGGGGGCCCACTCTTATGCCCTCCCGCCGCAAGTTATAGGCCCTTTGCCCGGGCGGAAAGTGAACCGCGGAACTGTGTCCCGCCCTCAATTCTCGTCCGATCGGAACGCGGTTTGGACCCGTTCTCCTGGGCGGCCTCGCAGCCCCTCCAGACCCAGCCAGTTAGCTCCAAGGGGCCGCCCCGAGCACGGGGAGGTGTGACACTTGACCCTTTGGCGCAACGGTGCCCGCGCCACGAGCCAAAAAGCGCCCCCCTCTCTCCGCGCCCATTCAAGGCAATGGGGAAACGCACGTTTCGGGCTCCGGCGGCCGGGCACATTCACTCCACTCTGTCTAGGCACATTGACTCCCATTCAGCCTGGGCACATTCACTCCACTCCGCCTGGGCACTTCCAGTCCCACTCTGCCTGGCAACCTGCACTCCACTCGGCCTGGGCACCTCCACTCCACTCAGCCTGGGCACATTCACTCCACTCAGCCTTGGCACTTCCAGTCCCACTCTGCCAGGGAACCCCAACTCCACTCAGCCTGGGCACCTCCACTCCACTCAGCCTGGGCACATTCACTCCACTCAGCCTGGGCACATTCACTGCACTCAGCCTGGGGACTTCCAATCCCACTCTGCCAGGGAACCTGCACTCCACTCAGCCTGGGCACCTCCACTCCATTCAGCCTGGGCACATTCACTCCACTCCGCCTGGGCACTTCCAGTCCCACTCTGCCTGGGAACCTGCGCTCCACTGGGCCTGGGCACCTCCACTCCTCTCAGCCTGGGCACATTCACTCCACTCAGCCTGGGCCCTTCCAATCCCACTCTGCCTGGGAACCTGCACTCCACTCAGCCTGGGCACCTCCACTCCACTCAGCCTCGGCACATTCACTCCACTCTGCCTGGGCACATTCACTCCACTCAGCCTGGACACATTCACTCCACTCAGCCTGGGCACATCCAGTCCCACTCTGCTGGGAACCTGCACTCCACTCAGCCTGGGCACCTCCACTCCACTCAGCCTGGGTACATTCACTCCACTCAGCCTTGGCACTTCCAGTCCCACTCTGCCAGGGTACCCCAACTCCACTCAGCCTGGCACCTCCACTCCACTCAGCCTGGGCACATTCACTGCACTCAGCCTGGGCACTTCCAATCCCACTCTGCCTGGGAACCTGCACTCCACTCAGCCTTGGCACCTCCAGTCCACTCAGCCTCGGCACATTCACTCCACTCTGCCTGGGCACATTCACTCCACTCAGCCTGGGGACATTCACTCCACTCAGCCTGGGAACTTCCAATCCCACTCTGCCTGGGAACCAGCACTCCACTCAGCCTGGGCACCTCCACTCCACTCAGCCTGGGTACATTCACTCCACGCAGTTTTGGCACTTCCAGTCCCACTCTGCCAGGGAACCCCAACTCCACTCAGCCTGGGCACCTCCACTCCACTCAGCCTGGGCACATTCACTCCACTCAGCCTGGGCACTTCCAATCCCACTCTGCCTGGGAACCTGCACTCCACTCAGCCTGGGCACCTCCACTCCACTCAGCCTGGGTACTTCCAATCCCACTCTGCTGGGAACCTGCACTCCACTCAGCCTGGGAACCTCCACTTTACGCAGCCTGGGCACATTCACTCCACTCAGCCAGGGCACTTCCAGTCCCTCTCTGCCTGGGAATCCCAACTCCACTCAGCCTGGGCACCTCCACTCCACTCAGCCTGGGCACATTCACTCCACTCTGTCTAGGCACATTGACTCCCATTAAGCCTGGGAACATTCACTCCACTCAGCCTGGGCACATTCACTCCACTCAGCCTGGGCACTTCCAGTCCCACTCTGCCTGGGAACCTGCACTCCACTAAGCCTGGGCACCTCCAATCCACTCAGCCTGGGCACATTCTCTCCAGTCAGCCTGGGCACATTCACTCCACTCAGCCTGGGCACATTCACTCCACTCAGCCTGGGCACATTCACTCCACTCAGCCTGGGCACTTCCAATCCCACTCTGCCTGGGAACCTGCACTCCACTCAGCCTGGGCACCTCCACTCCACTCAGCCTCGGCACAGTCACTCCACTCTGCCTGGGCACATTCACTCCACTCAGCCTGGGCACATTCACTCCACTCAGCCTCGGCACATTCACTCCACTCTGCCTGGGCACTTCCAGTCCCACTCTGCCCAGGAACCTCCACTCCCACTCTGACTGGGAACCTCTGCTACTCCTCTCCACACCCGGCTCTCCACCCGACTCGCGGGGGCCCACTCTTAAGCCCTCCCGCCGCAAGTTATAGGCCCTTTGCCCGGGCGGAACGTGAACCGCGGAACTGTGTCCCGCCCTCAATTCTCGTCCGATCGGAACGCGGTTTGGACCCGTTCTCCTGGGCGGTCTCGCAGCCCCTCCAGACCCAGCCAGTTAGCTCCAAGGGGCCGCCCCGAGCACGGGGAGGTGTGACACTTGACCCTTTGGCGCAACGGTGCCCGCGCCACGAGCCAAAAAGCGCCCCCCTCTCTCCGCGCCCATTCAAGGCAATGGGGAAACGCACGTTTCGGCCTCCGGCGGCCGGGCAAATTCACTCCACTCTGTCTAGGCACATTGACTCCCATTCAGCCTGGGCACATTCACTCCACTCCGCCTGGGCACTTCCAGTCCCACTCTGCCTGGGAACCTGCACTCCACTCGGCCTTGGCACCTCCACTCCACTCAGCCTAGGCACATTCACTCCACTCAGCCTGGGCACTTCCAATCCCACTCTGCCTGGGAACCTGCACTCCACTCAGCCTGGGCACCTCCACTCCACTCAGCCTCGGAACATTCACTCCACTCTGCCTGGGCACATTCACTCCACTCAGCCTGGGCACATTCACTCCACTCTGCCTGGGCACTTCCAGTCCCACTCTGCTGGGAACCTGCACTCCACTCAGCCTGGGCACCTCCACTCCACTCAGCCTGGGTACATTCACTCCACTCAGCCTTGGCACTTCCAGTCCCACTCTGCCAGGGTACCCCAACTCCACTCAGCCTGGCACCCCAACTCCACTCAGCCTGGGCACATTCACTGCACTCAGCCTGGGCACTTCCAATCCCACTCTGCCAGGGAACCTGCACTCCACTCAGCCTGGGCACCTCCACTCCATTCAGCCTGGGCAGATTCACTCCACTCCGCCTGGGCACTTCCAGTCCCACTCTGCCTGGGAACCTGCACTCCACTCGGCCTGGGCACCTCCACTCCACTCAGCCTGGGCACATTCCCTCCACTCAGCCTTGGCACTTCCAGTCCCACTCTGCCAGGGAACCCCAACTCCACTCAGCCTGGGCACCTCCACTCCACTCAGCCTGGGCACATTCACTCCACTCAGCCTGGGCACTTCCAATCCCACTCTGCCTGGGCACCTCCACTCCACTCAGCCTGGGCACATTCACTCCACTCAGCCTGGGCACTTCCAATCCCACTCTGCCTGGGTGCCTGCACTCCACTCAGCCTGGGCACCTCCACTCCACTCAGCCTGGCCACATTCACTCCACTCAGCCAGGGCACATTCACTCCACTCAGCCTGGACACTTCCAGTCCCACTCTGCCCAGGAACCTCCACTCCCACTCTGAATGGGAACCTCCACTCCACTCAGCCTGGGTACTTCCAATACCACTCTGCTGGGAACCTGCACTCCACTCAGCCTGGGAACCTCCACTCCACGCAGCCTGGGCACATTCACTCCACTCAGCCAGGGCACTTCCAGTCCCTCTCTGCCTGGGAACCCCAACTCCACTCAGCCTGGACACCTCCACTCCGCTCAGCCTGGGCACATTCACTCCACTCTGTCTAGGCACATTGACTCCCATTCAGCCTGGGAACATTCACTCCACTCAGCCTGGGCACATTCACTCCACTCAGCCTGGGCACTTCCAGTCCCACTCTGCCTGGGAACCTGCACTCCACTCAGCCTGGGCACCTCCAATCCACTCAGCCTGGGCACATTCTCTCCAGTCAGCCTGGGCACATTCACTCCACTCAGCCTGGGCACATTCACTCCACTCAGCCTGGGCACATTCACTCCACTCAGCCAGGGCACATTCACTCCACTCAGCCTGGGCACTTCCAGTCCCACTCTGCCCAGGAACCTCCACTCCCACTCTGACTGGGAACCTCCGCTACTCCTCTCCACACCCGGCTCTCCACCCGACTCGCGGGGGCCCACTCTTAAGCCCTCCCGCCGCAAGTTATAGGCCCTTTGCCCGGGCGGAAAGTGAACCGCGGAACTGTGTCCCGCCCTCAATTCTCGTCCGATCGGAACGCGGTTTGGACCCGTTCTCCTGGGCGGCCTCGCAGCCCCTCCAGACCCAGCCAGTTAGCTCCAAGGGGCCGCCCCGAGCACGGGGAGGTGTGACACTTGACGCTTTGGCGCAACGGTGCCCGCGCCACGAGCCAAAAAGCGCCCCCCTCTCTCCGCGCCCATTCAAGGCAATGAGGAAACGCATGTTTCGGGCTCCGGCGGCCGGGCACATTCACTCCACTCTGTCTAGGCACATTGACTCCCATTCAGCCTGGGCACATTCACTCCACTCCGCCTGGGCACTTCCAGTCCCACTCTGCCTGGGAACCTGCACTCCACTCGGCCTGGGCACCTCCACTCCACTCAGCCTGGGCACATTCACTCCACTCAGCCTGGGCACTTCCAATCCCACTCTGCCTGGGAACCTGCACTCCTCTCAGCCTAGGCACCTGCACTCCACTCAGCCTGGGTACATTACTCCACTCAGCCTGGGCACTTCCAATCCCACTCTGCCTGGGAACCAGCACTCCACTCAGCCTGGGCACCTCCACTCCACTCAGCCTGGGCACATTCACTCCACTCAGCGTTGGCACTTCCAGTCCCACTCTGCCAGGGAACCCCAACTCCACTCAGCCTGGGCACCTCCACTCCACTCAGCCTGGGCACATTCACTCCACTCACAGTTGGCACTTCCAGTCCCACTCTGCCAGGGAACCCCAACTCCATTCAGCCTGGGCACCTCCACTCCAATCAGCCTGGGCACATTCACTCCACTCAGCCTGGGCACTTCCAATCCCACTCTGCCTGGGAACCTGCACTCCACTCAGCCTTGGCACCTCCACTCCACTCAGCCTCGGCACATTCACTCCACTCTGCCTGGCCACATTCACTCCACTCTGCCTGGGCACATTCACTCCACTCAGCCTGGGCACATTCACTCCACTCAGCCTGGGCACTTCCAGTCCCACTCAGCTGGGAACCTGCACTTCACTCAGCCTGGGCACCTCCACTCCACTCAGCCTGGGTACATTCACTCCACTCAGCCTTGGCACTTCCAGTCCCACTCTGCCAGGGTACCCCAACTCCACTCAGCCTGGCACCTCCACTCCACTCAGCCTGGGCACATTCACTGCACTCAGCCTGGGTCCTTCTAATCCCACTCTGCCTGGGAACCTGCACTCCACTCAGCCTTGCCACCTCCACTCCACTCAGCCTCGGCACATTCACTCCACTCTGCCTGGGCACATTCACTCCACTCAGGCTTGGGGCATTCCCTCCACTCAGCCTGGGAACTTCCAATCCCACTCTGCCTGGGAACCAGCACTCCACTCAGCCTGGGCACCTCCACTCCACTCAGCCTGGGTACATTCACTCCACTCAGCCTTGGCACTTCCAGTCCCACTCTGCCAGGGAACCCCAACTCCACTCAGCCTGGGCACCTCCACTCCACTCAGCCTGGGCACATTCACTCCACTCAGCCTGGGCACTTCCAATCCCACTCTGCCTGGGAACCTGCACTCCACTCAGCCTGGGCACCTCCACTCCACTCAGCCTGGGTACTTCCAATCCCACTCTGCTGGGAACCTGCACTCCACTCAGCCTGGGAACCTCCACTCCACGCAGCCTGGGCACATTCACTCCACTCAGCCAGGGCACTTCCAGTCCCTCTCTGCCTGGGAACCCCAACTCCACTCAGCCTGGGCACCTCCACTCCACTCAGCCTGGGCACATTCACTCCACTCTGTCTAGGCACATTGACTCCCATTAAGCCTGGGAACATTCACTCCACTCAGCCTGGGCACATTCACTCCACTCAGCCTGGGCACTTCCAGTCCCACTCTGCCTGGGAACCTGCACTCCACTCAGCCTGGGCACCTCCAATCCACTCAGCCTGGGCACATTCTCTCCAGTCAGCCTGGGCACATTCACTCCACTCAGCCTGGGCACATTCACTCCACTCAGCCTGGGCACTTCCAATCGCACTCTGCCTGGGAACCGGCACTCCACTCAGCCTGGGCACCTCCACTCCACTCAGCCTGGGCACCTCCACTCCACTCAGCCTGGGTACATTCACTCCACTCAGCCTTGGCACTTCCAGTCCCACTCTGCCAGGGAACCCCAACTCCACTCAGCCTGGGCACCTCCACTCCACTCAGCCTGGGCACATTCACTCCACTCAGCCTGGGCACATTCACTGCACTCAGCCTGGGGACTTCCAATCCCACTCTGCCAGGGAACCTGCACTCCACTCAGCCTGGGCACCTCCACTCCATTCAGCCTGGGCACATTCACTCCACTCCGCCTGGGCACTTCCAGTCCCACTCTGCCTGGGAACCTGCGCTCCACTGGGCCTGGGCACCTCCACTCCACTCAGCCTGGGCACATTCACTCCACTCAGCCTGGGCCCTTCCAATCCCACTCTGCCTGGGAACCTGCACTCCACTCAGCCTGGGCACCTCCACTCCACTCAGCCTCGGCACATTCACTCCACTCTGCCTGGGCACATTCACTCCACTCAGCCTGGGCACATTCACTCCACTCAGCCTGAGCACTTCCAGTCCCACTCTGCTGGGAACCTGCACTCCACTCAGCCTGGGCACCTCCACTCCACTCAGCCTGGGTACATTCACTCCACTCAGCCTTGGCACTTCCAGTCCCACTCTGCCAGGGTACCCCAACTCCACTCAGCCTGGCACCTCCACTCCACTCAGCCTGGGCACATTCACTGCACTCAGCCTGGGCACTTCCAATCCCACTCTGCCTGGGAACCTGCACTCCACTCAGCCTTGGCACCTCCAGTCCACTCAGCCTCGGCACATTCACTCCACTCTGCCTGGGCACATTCACTCCACTCAGCCTGGGGACATTCACTCCACTCAGCCTGGGAACTTCCAATCCCACTCTGCCTGGGAACCAGCACTCCACTCAGCCTGGGCACCTCCACTCCACTCAGCCTGGGTACATTCACTCCACGCAGTTTTGGCACTTCCAGTCCCACTCTGCCAGGGAACCCCAACTCCACTCAGCCTGGGCACCTCCACTCCACTCAGCCTGGGCACATTCACTCCACTCAGCCTGGGTACTTCCAATCCCACTCTGCCTGGGAACCTGCACTCCACTCAGCCTGGGCACCTCCACTCCACTCAGCCTGGGTACTTCCAATCCCACTCTGCCTGGAACCTGCACTCCACTCAGCCTGGGAACCTCCACTTTACGCAGCCTGGGCACATTCACTCCACTCAGCCAGGGCACTTCCAGTCCCTCTCTGCCTGGGAACCCCAACTCCACTCAGCCTGGGCACCTCCACTCCACTCAGCCTGGGCACATTCACTCCACTCTGTCTAGGCACATTGACTCCCATTAAGCCTGGGAACATTCACTCCACTCAGCCTGGGCACATTCACTCCACTCAGCCTGGGCACTTCCAGTCCCACTCTGCCTGGGAACCTGCACTCCACTAAGCCTGGGCACCTCCAATCCACTCAGCCTGGGCACATTCTCTCCAGTCAGCCTGGGCACATTCACTCCACTCAGCCTGGGCACATTCACTCCACTCAGCCTGGGCACATTCACTCCACTCAGCCTGGGCACTTCCAATCCCACTCTGCCTGGGAACCTGCACTCCACTCAGCCTGGGCACCTCCACTCCACTCAGCCTCGGCACAGTCACTCCACTCTGCCTGGGCACATTCACTCCACTCAGCCTGGGCACATTCACTCCACTCAGCCTGGGCACATTCACTCCACTCAGCCTGGGCACTTCCAGTCCCACTCTGCCCAGGAACCTCCACTCCCACTCTGACTGGGAACCTCCGCTACTCCTCTCCACACCCGGCTCTCCACCCGACTCGCGGGGGCCCACTCTTAAGCCCTCCCGCCGCAAGTTATAGGCCCTTTGCCCGGGCGGAAAGTGAACCGCGGAACTGTGTCCCGCCCTCAATTCTCGTCCGATCGGAACGCGGTTTGGACCCGTTCTCCTGGGCGGCCTCGCAGCCCCTCCAGACCCAGCCAGCTAGCTCCAAGGGGCCGCCCCGAGCACGGGGAGGTGTGACACTTGACGCTTTGGCGCAACGGTGCCCGCGCCACGAGCCAAAAAGCGCCCCCCTCTCTCCGCGCCCATTCAAGGCAATGAGGAAACGCATGTTTCGGGCTCCGGCGGCCGGGCACATTCACTCCACTCTGTCTAGGCACATTGACTCCCATTCAGCCTGGGCACATTCACTCCACTCCGCCTGGGCACTTCCAGTCCCACTCTGCCTGGGAACCTGCACTCCACTCGGCCTGGGCACCTCCACTCCACTCAGCCTGGGCACATTCACTCCACTCAGCCTGGGCACTTCCAATCCCACTCTGCCTGGGAACCTGCACTCCTCTCAGCCTAGGCACCTGCACTCCACTCAGCCTGGGTACATTACTCCACTCAGCCTGGGCACTTCCAATCCCACTCTGCCTGGGAACCAGCACTCCACTCAGCCTGGGCACCTCCACTCCACTCAGCCTGGGCACATTCACTCCACTCAGCGTTGGCACTTCCAGTCCCACTCTGCCAGGGAACCCCAACTCCACTCAGCCTGGGCACCTCCACTCCACTCAGCCTGGGCACATTCACTCCACTCACAGTTGGCACTTCCAGTCCCACTCTGCCAGGGAACCCCAACTCCATTCAGCCTGGGCACCTCCACTCCAATCAGCCTGGGCACATTCACTCCACTCAGCCTGGGCACTTCCAATCCCACTCTGCCTGGGAACCTGCACTCCACTCAGCCTTGGCACCTCCACTCCACTCAGCCTCGGCACATTCACTCCACTCTGCCTGGCCACATTCACTCCACTCTGCCTGGGCACATTCACTCCACTCAGCCTGGGCACATTCACTCCACTCAGCCTGGGCACTTCCAGTCCCACTCAGCTGGGAACCTGCACTTCACTCAGCCTGGGCACCTCCACTCCACTCAGCCTGGGTACATTCACTCCACTCAGCCTTGGCACTTCCAGTCCCACTCTGCCAGGGTACCCCAACTCCACTCAGCCTGGCACCTCCACTCCACTCAGCCTGGGCACATTCACTGCACTCAGCCTGGGTCCTTCTAATCCCACTCTGCCTGGGAACCTGCACTCCACTCAGCCTTGGCACCTCCACTCCACTCAGCCTCGGCACATTCACTCCACTCTGCCTGGGCACATTCACTCCACTCAGGCTTGGGGCATTCCCTCCACTCAGCCTGGGAACTTCCAATCCCACTCTGCCTGGGAACCAGCACTCCACTCAGCCTGGGCACCTCCACTCCACTCAGCCTGGGTACATTCACTCCACTCAGCCTTGGCACTTCCAGTCCCACTCTGCCAGGGAACCCCAACTCCACTCAGCCTGGGCACCTCCACTCCACTCAGCCTGGGCACATTCACTCCACTCAGCCTGGGCACTTCCAATCCCACTCTGCCTGGGAACCTGCACTCCACTCAGCCTGGGCACCTCCACTCCACTCAGCCTGGGTACTTCCAATCCCACTCTGCTGGGAACCTGCACTCCACTCAGCCTGGGAACCTCCACTCCACGCAGCCTGGGCACATTCACTCCACTCAGCCAGGGCACTTCCAGTCCCTCTCTGCCTGGGAACCCCAACTCCACTCAGCCTGGGCACCTCCACTCCACTCAGCCTGGGCACATTCACTCCACTCTGTCTAGGCACATTGACTCCCATTAAGCCTGGGAACATTCACTCCACTCAGCCTGGGCACATTCACTCCACTCAGCCTGGGCACTTCCAGTCCCACTCTGCCTGGGAACCTGCACTCCACTCAGCCTGGGCACCTCCAATCCACTCAGCCTGGGCACATTCTCTCCAGTCAGCCTGGGCACATTCACTCCACTCAGCCTGGGCACATTCACTCCACTCAGCCTGGGCACTTCCAATCGCACTCTGCCTGGGAACCGGCACTCCACTCAGCCTGGGCACCTCCACTCCACTCAGCCTGGGCACCTCCACTCCACTCAGCCTGGGTACATTCACTCCACTCAGCCTTGGCACTTCCAGTCCCACTCTGCCAGGGAACCCCAACTCCACTCAGCCTGGGCACCTCCACTCCACTCAGCCTGGGCACATTCACTCCACTCAGCCTGGGCACATTCACTGCACTCAGCCTGGGGACTTCCAATCCCACTCTGCCAGGGAACCTGCACTCCACTCAGCCTGGGCACCTCCACTCCATTCAGCCTGGGCACATTCACTCCACTCCGCCTGGGCACTTCCAGTCCCACTCTGCCTGGGAACCTGCGCTCCACTGGGCCTGGGCACCTCCACTCCACTCAGCCTGGGCACATTCACTCCACTCAGCCTGGGCCCTTCCAATCCCACTCTGACTGGGAACCTGCACTCCACTCAGCCTGGGCACCTCCACTCCACTCAGCCTCGGCACATTCACTCCACTCTGCCTGGGCACATTCACTCCACTCAGCCTGGGCACATTCACTCCACTCAGCCTGAGCACTTCCAGTCCCACTCTGCTGGGAACCTGCACTCCACTCAGCCTGGGCACCTCCACTCCACTCAGCCTGGGTACATTCACTCCACTCAGCCTTGGCACTTCCAGTCCCACTCTGCCAGGGTACCCCAACTCCACTCAGCCTGGCACCTCCACTCCACTCAGCCTGGGCACATTCACTGCACTCAGCCTGGGCACTTCCAATCCCACTCTGCCTGGGAACCTGCACTCCACTCAGCCTTGGCACCTCCAGTCCACTCAGCCTCGGCACATTCACTCCACTCTGCCTGGGCACATTCACTCCACTCAGCCTGGGGACATTCACTCCACTCAGCCTGGGAACTTCCAATCCCACTCTGCCTGGGAACCAGCACTCCACTCAGCCTGGGCACCTCCACTCCACTCAGCCTGGGTACATTCACTCCACGCAGTTTTGGCACTTCCAGTCCCACTCTGCCAGGGAACCCCAACTCCACTCAGCCTGGGCACCTCCACTCCACTCAGCCTGGGCACATTCACTCCACTCAGCCTGGGCACTTCCAATCCCACTCTGCCTGGGAACCTGCACTCCACTCAGCCTGGGCACCTCCACTCCACTCAGCCTGGGTACTTCCAATCCCACTCTGCCTGGAACCTGCACTCCACTCAGCCTGGGAACCTCCACTTTACGCAGCCTGGGCACATTCACTCCACTCAGCCAGGGCACTTCCAGTCCCTCTCTGCCTGGGAACCCCAACTCCACTCAGCCTGGGCACCTCCACTCCACTCAGCCTGGGCACATTCACTCCACTCTGTCTAGGCACATTGACTCCCATTAAGCCTGGGAACATTGACTCCACTCAGCCTGGGCACATTCACTCCACTCAGCCTGGGCACTTCCAGTCCCACTCTGCCTGGGAACCTGCACTCCACTAAGCCTGGGCACCTCCAATCCACTCAGCCTGGGCACATTCTCTCCAGTCAGCCTGGGCACATTCACTCCACTCAGCCTGGGCACATTCACTCCACTCAGCCTGGGCACATTCACTCCACTCAGCCTGGGCACTTCCAATCCCACTCTGCCTGGGAACCTGCACTCCACTCAGCCTGGGCACCTCCACTCCACTCAGCCTCGGCACAGTCACTCCACTCTGCCTGGGCACATTCACTCCACTCAGCCTGGGCACATTCACTCCACTCAGCCTGGGCACATTCACTCCACTCAGCCTGGGCACTTCCAGTCCCACTCTGCCCAGGAACCTCCACTCCCACTCTGACTGGGAACCTCCGCTACTCCTCTCCACACCCGGCTCTCCACCCGACTCGCGGGGGCCCACTCTTAAGCCCTCCCGCCGCAAGTTATAGGCCCTTTGCCCGGGCGGAACGTGAACCGCGGAACTGTGTCCCGCCCTCAATTCTCGTCCGATCGGAACGCGGTTTGGACCCGTTCTCCTGGGCGGTCTCGCAGCCCCTCCAGACCCAGCCAGTTAGCTCCAAGGGGCCGCCCCGAGCACGGGGAGGTGTGACACTTGACCCTTTGGCGCAACGGTGCCCGCGCCACGAGCCAAAAAGCGCCCCCCTCTCTCCGCGCCCATTCAAGGCAATGGGGAAACGCACGTTTCGGCCTCCGGCGGCCGGGCAAATTCACTCCACTCTGTCTAGGCACATTGACTCCCATTCAGCCTGGGCACATTCACTCCACTCCGCCTGGGCACTTCCAGTCCCACTCTGCCTGGGAACCTGCACTCCACTCGGCCTGGGCACCTCCACTCCACTCAGCCTGGGCACATTCACTCCACTCAGCCTGGGCACTTCCAATCCCACTCTGCCTGGGAACCTGCACTCCACTCAGCCTGGGCACCTCCACTCCACTCAGCCTCGGAACATTCACTCCACTCTGCCTGGGCACATTCACTCCACTCAGCCTGGGCACATTCACTCCACTCTGCCTGGGCACTTCCAGTCCCACTCTGCTGGGAACCTGCACTCCACTCAGCCTGGGCACCTCCACTCCACTCAGCCTGGGTACATTCACTCCACTCAGCCTTGGCACTTCCAGTCCCACTCTGCCAGGGTACCCCAACTCCACTCAGCCTGGCACCTCCACTCCACTCAGCCTGGGCACATTCACTGCACTCAGCCTGGGCACTTCCAATCCCACTCTGCCAGGGAACCTGCACTCCACTCAGCCTGGGCACCTCCACTCCATTCAGCCTGGGCAGATTCACTCCACTCCGCCTGGGCACTTCCAGTCCCACTCTGCCTGGGAACCTGCACTCCACTCGGCCTGGGCACCTCCACTCCACTCAGCCTGGGCACATTCCCTCCACTCAGCCTTGGCACTTCCAGTCCCACTCAGCCAGGGAACCCCAACTCCACTCAGCCTGGGCACCTCCACTCCACTCAGCCTGGGCACATTCACTCCACTCAGCCTGGGCACTTCCAATCCCACTCTGCCTGGGCACCTCCACTCCACTCAGCCTGGGCACATTCACTCCACTCAGCCTGGGCACTTCCAATCCCACTCTGCCTGGGTGCCTGCACTCCACTCAGCCTGGGCACCTCCACTCCACTCAGCCTGGCCACATTCACTCCACTCAGCCAGGGCACATTCACTCCACTCAGCCTGGACACTTCCAGTCCCACTCTGCCCAGGAACCTCCACTCCCACTCTGAATGGGAACCTCCACTCCACTCAGCCTGGGTACTTCCAATCCCACTCTGCTGGGAACCTGCACTCCACTCAGCCTGGGAACCTCCACTCCACGCAGCCTGGGCACATTCACTCCACTCAGCCAGGGCACTTCCAGTCCCTCTCTGCCTGGGAACCCCAACTCCACTCAGCCTGGACACCTCCACTCCGCTCAGCCTGGGCACATTCACTCCACTCTGTCTAGGCACATTGACTCCCATTCAGCCTGGGAACATTCACTCCACTCAGCCTGGGCACATTCACTCCACTCAGCCTGGGCACTTCCAGTCCCACTCTGCCTGGGAACCTGCACTCCACTCAGCCTGGGCACCTCCAATCCACTCAGCCTGGGCACATTCTCTCCAGTCAGCCTGGGCACATTCACTCCACTCAGCCTGGGCACATTCACTCCACTCAGCCTGGGCACATTCACTCCACTCAGCCAGGGCACATTCACTCCACTCAGCCTGGGCACTTCCAGTCCCACTCTGCCCAGGAACCTCCACTCCCACTCTGACTGGGAACCTCCGCTACTCCTCTCCACACCCGGCTCTCCACCCGACTCGCGGGGGCCCACTCTTAAGCCCTCCCGCCGCAAGTTATAGGCCCTTTGCCCGGGCGGAAAGTGAACCGCGGAACTGTGTCCCGCCCTCAATTCTCGTCCGATCGGAACGCGGTTTGGACCCGTTCTCCTGGGCGGCCTCGCAGCCCCTCCAGACCCAGCCAGTTAGCTCCAAGGGGCCGCCCCGAGCACGGGGAGGTGTGACACTTGACGCTTTGGCGCAACGGTGCCCGCGCCACGAGCCAAAAAGCGCCCCCCTCTCTCCGCGCCCATTCAAGGCAATGGGGAAACGCACGTTTCGGGCTCCGGCGGCCGGGCACATTCACTCCACTCTGTCTAGGCACATTGACTCCCATTCAGCCTGGGCACATTCACTCCACTCCGCCTGGGCACTTCCAGTCCCACTCTGCCTGGGAACCTGCACTCCACTCGGCCTGGGCACCTCCACTCCACTCAGCCTGGGCACATTCACTCCACTCAGCCTGGGCACTTCCAATCCCACTCTGCCTGGGAACCTGCACTCCTCTCAGCCTAGGCACCTGCACTCCACTCAGCCTGGGTACATTACTCCACTCAGCCTGGGCACTTCCAATCCCACTCTGCCTGGGAACCAGCACTCCACTCAGCCTGGGCACCTCCACTCCACTCAGCCTGGGCACATTCACTCCACTCAGCGTTGGCACTTCCAGTCCCACTCTGCCAGGGAACCCCAACTCCACTCAGCCTGGGCACCTCCACTCCACTCAGCCTGGGCACATTCACTCCACTCACAGTTGGCACTTCCAGTCCCACTCTGCCAGGGAACCCCAACTCCATTCAGCCTGGGCACCTCCACTCCAATCAGCCTGGGCACATTCACTCCACTCAGCCTGGGCACTTCCAATCCCACTCTGCCTGGGAACCTGCACTCCACTCATCCTGGGCACCTCCACTCCATTCAGCCTGGGCACATTCACTCCACTCAGCCTGGGCACCTCCAATCCACTCAGCCTGGGCACATTCTCTCCAGTCAGCCTGGGCACATTCACTCCACTCAGCCTGGGCACATTCACTCCACTCAGCCTGGGCACATTCACTCCACTCAGCCTGGGCACTTCCAATCCCACTCTGCCTGGGAACCGGCACTCCACTCAGCCTGGGCACCTCCACTCCACTCAGCCTCGGCACATTCACTCCACTCTGCCTGGGCACATTCACTCCACTCAGCCTGGGCACATTCACTCCACTCAGCCTGGGCACTTCCAGTCCCACTCTGCTGGGAACCTGCACTCCACTCAGCCTGGGCACCTCCACTCCACTCAGCCTGGGTACATTCACTCCACTCAGCCTTGGCACTTCCAGTCCCACTCTGCCAGGGTACCCCAACTCCACTCAGCCTAGCACCTCCACTCCACTCAGCCTGGGCACATTCACTGCACTCAGCCTGGGGACTTCCAATCCCACTCTGCCAGGGAACCTGCACTCCACTCAGCCTGGGCACCTCCACTCCATTCAGCCTGCGCACATTCACTCCACTCCGCCTGGGCACTTCCAGTCCCACTCTGCCTGGGAACCTGCGCTCCACTGGGCCTGGGCACCTCCACTCCACTCAGCCTGGGCACATTCACTCCACTCAGCCTGGGCCCTTCCAATCCCACTCTGCCTGGGAACCTGCACTCCACTCAGCCTGGGCACCTCCACTCCACTCAGCCTCGGCACATTCACTCCACTCTGCCTGGGCACATTCACTCCACTCAGCCTGGGCACTTCCAGTCCCACTCTGCTGGGAACCTGCACTCCGCTCAGCCTGGGCACCTCCACTCCACTCAGCCTGGGTACATTCACTCCACTCAGCCTTGGCACTTCCAGTCCCACTCTGCCAGGGTACCCCAACTCCACTCAGCCTGGCACCTCCACTCCATTCAGCCTGTGCACATTCACTGCACTCAGCCTGGGCACTCCCACTCTGCCTGGGAACCTGCACTCCACTCAGCCTTGGCACCTCCACTCCACTCAGCCTCGGCACATTCACTCCACTCTGCCTGGGCACATTCACTCCACTCAGCCTGGGAACTTCCAATCCCACTCTGCCTCGGAACCAGCACTCCACTCAGCCTGGGCACCTCCACTCCACTCAGCCTGGGTACATTCACTCCACTCAGCCTTGGCACTTCCAGTCCCACTCTGCCAGGGAACCCCAACTCCACTCAGCCTGGGCACCTCCACTCCACTCAGCCTGGGCACATTCACTCCACTCAGCCTGGGCACTTCCAATCCCACTCTGCCTGGGAACCTGCACTCCACTCAGCCTGGGCACCTCCACTCCACTCAGCCTGGGTACTTCCAATCCCACTCTGCTGGGAACCTGCACTCCACTCAGCCTGGGAACCTCCACTCCACGCAGCCTGGGCACATTCACTCCACTCAGCCAGGGCACTTCCAGTCCCTCTCTGCCTGGGAACCCCAACTCCACTCAGCCTGGGCACCTCCACTCCACTCAGCCTGGGCACATTCACTCCACTCTGTCTAGGCACATTGACTCCCATTAAGCCTGGGAACATTCACTCCACTCAGCCTGGGCACATTCACTCCACTCAGCCTGGCACTTCCAGTCCCACTCTGCCTGGGAACCTGCACTCCACTCAGCCTGGGCACCTCCAATCCACTCAGCCTGGGCACATTCTCTCCAGTCAGCCTGGGCACATTCACTCCACTCAGCCTGGGCACTTCCAGTCCCACTCTGCCCAGGAACCTCCACTCCCACTCTGACTGGGAACCTCCGCTACTCCTCTCCACACCCGGCTCTCCACCCGACTCGCGGGGGCCCACTCTTAAGCCCTCCCGCCGCAAGTTATAGGCCCTTTGCCCGGGCGGAAAGTGAACCGCGGAACTGTGTCCCGCCCTCAATTCTCGTCCGATCGGAACGCGGTTTGGACCCGTTCTCCTGGGCGGTCTCGCAGCCCCTCCAGACCCAGCCAGTTAGCTCCAAGGGGCCGCCCCGAGCACGGGGAGGTGTGACACTTGACGCTTTGGCGCAACGGTGCCCGCGCCACGAGCCAAAAAGCGCCCCCCTCTCTCCGCGCCCATTCAAGGCAATGGGGAAACGCACGTTTCGGGCTCCGGCGGCCGGGCACATTCACTCCACTCTGTCTAGGCACATTGACTCCCATTCAGCCTGGGCACATTCACTCCACTCCGCCTGGGCACTTCCAGTCCCACTCTGCCTGGGAACCTGCACTCCACTCGGCCTGGGCACCTCCACTCCACTCAGCCTGGGCACATTCACTGCACTCCGCCTGGGCACTTCCAGTCCCACTCTTCCTGGGCACATTCACTCCACTCAGCCTGGGCACCTCCACTCCACTCAGCCTGGGCACATTCACTCCACTCAGCAAGGGCACATTCACTCCACTCAGCCTGGGCACTTCCAGTCCCACTCTGCCCAGGAACCTCCACTCCCACTCTGACTGGGAACCTCCGCTACTCCTCTCCACACCCGGCTCTCCACCCGACTCGCGGGGGCCCACTCTTAAGCCCTCCCGCCGCAAGTTATAGGCCCTTTGCCCGGGCGGAAAGTGAACCGCGGAACTGTGTCCCGCCCTCAATTCTCGTCCGATCGGAACGCGGTTTGGACCCGTTCTCCTGGGCGGCCTCGCAGCCCCTCCAGACCCAGCCAGTTAGCTCCAAGGGGCCGCCCCGAGCACGGGGAGGTGTGACACTTGACCCTTTGGCGCAACGGTGCCAGCGCCACGAGCCAAAAAGCGCCCCCCTCTCTCCGCGCCCATTCAAGGCAATGGGGAAACGCACGTTTCGGGCTCCGGCGGCCGGGCACATTCACTCCACTCTGTCTAGGCACATTGACTCCCATTCAGCCGGGGCACATTCACTCCACTCCGCCTGGGCACTTCCAGTCCCACTCTGCCTGGGAACCTGCACTCCACTCGGCCTGGGCACCTCCACTCCACTCAGCCTGGGCACATTCACTCCACTCAGCCTTGGCACTTCCAGTCCCACTCTGCCAGGGAACCCCAACTCCACTCAGCCTGGGCACCTCCACTCCACTCAGCCTGGGCACATTCACTCCACTCAGCCTGGGCACTTCCAATCCCACTCTGCCTGGGTGCCTGCACTCCACTCAGCCTGGGCACCTCCACTCCACTCAGCCTGGCCACATTCACTCCACTCAGCCAGGGCACATTCACTCCACTCAGCCTGGGCACTTCCAGTCCCACTCTGCCCAGGAACCTGCACTCCCACTCTGACTGGGAACCTCCGCTACTCCTCTCCACACCCGGCTCTCCACCCGACTCGCGGGGGCCCACTCTTAAGCCCTCCCGCCGCAAGTTATAGGCCCTTTGCCCGGGCGGAAAGTGAACCGCGGAACTGTGTCCCGCCCTCAATTCTCGTCCGATTGGAACGCGGTTTGGACCCGTTCTCCTGGGCGGCCTCGCAGGCCCTCCAGACCCAGCCAGTTAGCTCCAAGGGGCCGCCCCGAGCACGGGGAGGGGTGACACTTGACGCTTTGGCGCAACGGTGCCCGCGCCACGAGCCAAAAAGCGCCCCCCTCTCTCCGCGCCCATTCAAGGCAATGGGGAAACGCACGTTTCGGGCTCCGGCGGCTGGGCACATTCACTCCACTCTGTCTAGGCACATTGACTCCCATTCAGCCTGGGCACATTCACTCCACTCCGCCTGGGCACTTCCAGTCCCACTCTGCCTGGGAACCTGCACTCCACTCGGCCTGGGCACCTCCACTCCACTCAGGCTGGGCACATTCACTCCACTCAGCCTGGGCACTTCCAATCCCACTCTGCCAGGGAACCTGCACTCCACTCTGCCTGGGCACATGCAATCCACTCAGCCTGGGGACATTCACTCCACTCAGCCTGGGAACTTCCAATCCCACTCTGCCTGGGAACCAGCACTCCACTCAGCCAGGGCACCTCCACTCCACTCAGCCTGGGTACATTCACTCCACTCAGCCTTGGCACTTCCAGTCCCACTCTGCCAGGGAACCCCAACTCCACTCAGCCTGGGCACCTCCACTCCACTCAGCCTGGGCACATTCACTCCACTCAGCCTGGGCACTTCCAATCCCACTCCACTCAGCCTGGGCACCTCCAATCCACTCAGCCTGGGCACATTCTCTCCAGTCAGCCTGGGCACATTCACTCCACTCAGCCTGGGCACTTCCAGTCCCACTCTGCCCAGGAACCTCCACTCCCACTCTGACTGGGAACCTCCGCTACTCCTCTCCACACCCGGCTCTCCACCCGACTCGCGGGGGCCCACTCTTAAGCCCTCCCGCCGCAAGTTATAGGCCCTTTGCCCGGGCGGAAAGTGAACCGCGGAACTGTGTCCCGCCCTCAATTCTCGTCCGATCGGAACGCGGTTTGGACCCGTTCTCCTGGGCGGCCTCGCAGCCCATCCAGACCCAGCCAGTTAGCTCCAAGGGGCCGCCCCGAGCACGGGGAGGTGTGACACTTGACGCTTTGGCGCAACGGTGCCCGCGCCACGAGCCAAAAAGCGCCCCCCTCTCTCCGCGCCCATTCAAGGCAATGGGGAAACGCACGTTTCGGGCTCCGGCGGCCGGGCACATTCACTCCACTCTGTCTAGGCACATTGACTCCCATTCAGCCTGGGCACATTCACTCCACTCCGCCTGGGCACTTCCAGTCCCACTCTGCCTGGGAACCTGCACTCCACTCGGCCTGGGCACCTCCACTCCACTCAGCCTGGGCACATTCACTCCACTCAGCCTGGGCACTTCCAATCCCACTCTGCCTGGGAACCTGCACTCCTCTCAGCCTAGGCACCTGCACTCCACTCAGCCTGGGTACATTACTCCACTCAGCCTGGGCACTTCCAATCCCACTCTGCCTGGGAACCAGCACTCCACTCAGCCTGGGCACCTCCACTCCACTCAGCCTGGGCACATTCACTCCACTCAGCGTTGGCACTTCCAGTCCCACTCTGCCAGGGAACCCCAACTCCACTCAGCCTGGGCACCTCCACTCCACTCAGCCTGGGCACATTCACTCCACTCTGCCTGGGCACATTCACTCCACTCAGCCTGGGCACATTCACTCCACTCAGCCTGGGCACTTCCAATCCCACTCTGCCTGGGAACCTGCACTCCACTCAGCCTGGGCACCTCCACTCCACTCAGCCTCGGCACAGTCACTCCACTCTGCCTGGGCACATTCACTCCACTCAGCCTGGGCACATTCACTCCACTCAGCCTGGGCACATTCACTCCACTCAGCCTGGGCACTTCCAGTCCCACTCTGCCCAGGAACCTCCACTCCCACTCTGACTGGGAACCTCCGCTACTCCTCTCCACACCCGGCTCTCCACCCGACTCGCGGGGGCCCACTCTTAAGCCCTCCCGCCGCAAGTTATAGGCCCTTTGCCCGCGCGGAACTTGAACCGCGGAACTGTGTCCCGCCCTCAATTCTCGTCCGATCGGAACGCGGTTTGGACCCGTTCTCCTGGGCGGTCTCGCAGCCCCTCCAGACCCAGCCAGTTAGCTCCAAGGGGCCGCCCCGAGCACGGGGAGGTGTGACACTTGACCCTTTGGCGCAACGGTGC
Organism: Conger conger; assembly: GCF_963514075.1. Lineage (NCBI taxonomy): Eukaryota > Metazoa > Chordata > Actinopteri > Anguilliformes > Congridae > Conger > Conger conger. Next base: position 1,029,671 of record NW_026890391.1, read on the forward strand.
CCGCGCCACGAGCCAAAAAGCGCCCCCCTCTCTCCGCGCCCATTCAAGGCAATGGGGAAACGCACGTTTCGGCCTCCGGCGGCCGGGCAAATTCACTCCACTCTGTCTAGGCACATTGACTCCCATTCAGCCTGGGCACATTCACTCCACTCCGCCTGGGCACTTCCAGTCCCACTCTGCCTGGGAACCTGCACTCCACTCGGCCTGGGCACCTCCACTCCACTCAGCCTGGGCACATTCACTCCACTCAGCCTGGGCACTTCCAATCCCACTCTGCCTGGGAACCTGCACTCCACTCAGCCTGGGCACCTCCACTCCACTCAGCCTCGGAACATTCACTCCACTCTGCCTGGGCACATTCACTCCACTCAGCCTGGGCACATTCACTCCACTCTGCCTGGGCACTTCCAGTCCCACTCTGCTGGGAACCTGCATTCCACTCAGCCTGGGCACCTCCACTCCACTCAGCCTGGGTACATTCACTCCACTCAGCCTTGGCACTTCCAGTCCCACTCTGCCAGGGTACCCCAACTCCACTCAGCCTGGCACCTCCACTCCACTCAGCCTGGGCACATTCACTGCACTCAGCCTGGGCACTTCCAATCCCACTCTGCCAGGGAACCTGCACTCCACTCAGCCTGGGCACCTCCACTCCATTCAGCCTGGGCAGATTCACTCCACTCCGCCTGGGCACTTCCAGTCCCACTCTGCCTGGGAACCTGCACTCCACTCGGCCTGGGCACCTCCACTCCACTCAGCCTGGGCACATTCCCTCCACTCAGCCTTGGCACTTCCAGTCCCACTCAGCCAGGGAACCCCAACTCCACTCAGCCTGGGCACCTCCACTCCACTCAGCCTGGGCACATTCACTCCACTCAGCCTGGGCACTTCCAATCCCACTCTGCCTGGGCACCTCCACTCCACTCAGCCTGGGCACATTCACTCCACTCAGCCTGGGCACTTCCAATCCCACTCTGCCTGGGTGCCTGCACTCCACTCAGCCTGGGCACCTCCGCTACTCCTCTCCACACCCGGCTCTCCACCCGACTCGCGGGGGCCCACTCTTAAGCCCTCCCGCCGCAAGTTATAGGCCCTTTGCCCGGGCGGAACTTGAACCGCGGAACTGTGTCCCGCCCTCAATTCTCGTCCGATCGGAACGCGGTTTGGACCCGTTCTCCTGGGCGGTCTCGCAGCCCCTCCAGACCCAGCCAGTTAGCTCCAAGGGGCCGCCCCGAGCACGGGGAGGTGTGACACTTGACCCTTTGGCGCAACGGTGCCCGCGCCACGAGCCAAAAAGCGCCCCCCTCTCTCCGCGCCCATTCAAGGCAATGGGGAAACGCACGTTTCGGGCTCCGGCGGCCGGGCACATTCACTCCACTCTGTCTAGGCACATTGACTCCCATTCAGCCTGGGCACATTCACTCCACTCCGCCTGGGCACTTCCAGTCCCACTCTGCCTGGGAACCTGCACTCCACTGGGCCTGGGCACCTCCACTCCACTCAGCCTGGGCACATTCACTCCACTCAGCCTGGGCACTTCCAATCCCACTCTGCCTGGGAACCTGCACTCCTCTCAGCCTAGGCACCTGCACTCCACTCAGCCTGGGTACATTACTCCACTCAGCCTGGGCACTTCCAATCCCACTCTGCCTGGGAACCAGCACTCCACTCAGCCTGGGCACCTCCACTCCACTCAGCCTGGGCACATTCACTCCACTCAGCGTTGGCACTTCCAGTCCCACTCTGCCAGGGAACCCCAACTCCACTCAGCCTGGGCACCTCCACTCCACTCAGCCTGGGCACATTCACTCCACTCACAGTTGGCACTTCCAGTCCCACTCTGCCAGGGAACCCCAACTCCATTCAGCCTGGGCACCTCCACTCCAATCAGCCTGGGCACATTCACTCCACTCAGCCTGGGCACTTCCAATCCCACTCTGCCTGGGAACCTGCACTCCACTCATCCTGGGCATCTCCACTCCATTCAGCCTGGGCACATTCACTCCACTCAGCCTGGGCACCTCCAATCCACTCAGCCTGGGCACATTCTCTCCAGTCAGCCTGGGCACATTCACTCCACTCAGCCTGGGCACATTCACTCCACTCAGCCTGGGCACATTCACTCCACTCAGCCTGGGCACTTCCAATCCCACTCTGCCTGGGAACCGGCACTCCACTCAGCCTGGGCACCTCCACTCCACTCAGCCTCGGCACATTCACTCCACTCTGCCTGGGCACATTCACTCCACTCAGCCTGGGCACATTCACTCCACTCAGCCTGGGCACTTCCAGTCCCACTCTGCTGGGAACCTGCACTCCACTCAGCCTGGGCACCTCCACTCCACTCAGCCTGGGTACATTCACTCCACTCAGCCTTGGCACTTCCAGTCCCACTCTGCCAGGGTACCCCAACTCCACTCAGCCTAGCACCTCCACTCCACTCAGCCTGGGCACATTCACTGCACTCAGCCTGGGGACTTCCAATCCCACTCTGCCAGGGAACCTGCACTCCACTCAGCCTGGGCACCTCCACTCCATTCAGCCTGCGCACATTCACTCCACTCCGCCTGGGCACTTCCAGTCCCACTCTGCCTGGGAACCTGCGCTCCACTGGGCCTGGGCACCTCCACTCCACTCAGCCTGGGCACATTCACTCCACTCAGCCTGGGCCCTTCCAATCCCACTCTGCCTGGGAACCTGCACTCCACTCAGCCTGGGCACCTCCACTCCACTCAGCCTCGGCACATTCACTCCACTCTGCCTGGGCACATTCACTCCACTCAGCCTGGGCACTTCCAGTCCCACTCTGCTGGGAACCTGCACTCCGCTCAGCCTGGGCACCTCCACTCCACTCAGCCTGGGTACATTCACTCCACTCAGCCTTGGCACTTCCAGTCCCACTCTGCCAGGGTACCCCAACTCCACTCAGCCTGGCACCTCCACTCCATTCAGCCTGTGCACATTCACTGCACTCAGCCTGGGCACTCCCACTCTGCCTGGGAACCTGCACTCCACTCAGCCTTGGCACCTCCACTCCACTCAGCCTCGGCACATTCACTCCACTCTGCCTGGGCACATTCACTCCACTCAGCCTGGGAACTTCCAATCCCACTCTGCCTGGGAACCAGCACTCCACTCAGCCTGGGCACCTCCACTCCACTCAGCCTGGGTACATTCACTCCACTCAGCCTTGGCACTTCCAGTCCCACTCTGCCAGGGAACCCCAACTCCACTCAGCCTGGGCACCTCCACTCCACTCAGCCTGGGCACATTCACTCCACTCAGCCTGGGCACTTCCAATCCCACTCTGCCTGGGAACCTGCACTCCACTCAGCCTGGGCACCTCCACTCCACTCAGCCTGGGTACTTCCAATCCCACTCTGCTGGGAACCTGCACTCCACTCAGCCTGGGAACCTCCACTCCACGCAGCCTGGGCACATTCACTCCACTCAGCCAGGGCACTTCCAGTCCCTCTCTGCCTGGGAACCCCAACTCCACTCAGCCTGGGCACCTCCACTCCACTCAGCCTGGGCACATTCACTCCACTCTGTCTAGGCACATTGACTCCCATTAAGCCTGGGAACATTCACTCCACTCAGCCTGGGCACATTCACTCCACTCAGCCTGGGCACTTCCAGTCCCACTCTGCCTGGGAACCTGCACTCCACTCAGCCTGGGCACCTCCAATCCACTCAGCCTGGGCACATTCTCTCCAGTCAGCCTGGGCACATTCACTCCACTCAGCCTGGGCACATTCACTCCACTCAGCCTGGGCACATTCACTCCACTCAGCCTGGGCACTTCCAATCCCACTCTGCCTGGGAACCTGCACTCCACTCAGCCTGGGCACCTCCACTCCACTCAGCCTCGGCACAGTCACTCCACTCTGCCTGGGCACATTCACTCCACTCAGCCTGGGCACATTCACTCCACTCAGCCTGGGCACATTCACTCCACTCAGCCTGGGCACTTCCAGTCCCACTCTGCCCAGGAACCTCCACTCCCACTCTGACTGGGAACCTCCGCTACTCCTCTCCACACCCGGCTCTCCACCCGACTCGCGGGGGCCCACTCTTAAGCCCTCCCGCCGCAAGTTATAGGCCCTTTGCCCGGGCGGAACGTGAACCGCGGAACTGTGTCCCGCCCTCAATTCTCGTCCGATCGGAACGCGGTTTGGACCCGTTCTCCTGGGCGGTCTCGCAGCCCCTCCAGACCCAGCCAGTTAGCTCCAAGGGGCCGCCCCGAGCACGGGGAGGTGTGACACTTGACGCTTTGGCGCAACGGTGCCCGCGCCACGAGCCAAAAAGCGCCCCCCTCTCTCCGCGCCCATTCAAGGCAATGGGGAAACGCACGTTTCGGCCTCCGGCGGCCGGGCAAATTCACTCCACTCTGTCTAGGCACATTGACTCCCATTCAGCCTGGGCACATTCACTCCACTCCGCCTGGGCACTTCCAGTCCCACTCTGTCTGGGAACCTGCACTCCACTCGGCCTGGGCACCTCCACTCCACTCAGCCTGAGCACATTCACTGCACTCAGCCTGGGTCCTTCTAATCCCACTCTGCCTGGGAACCTGCACTCCACTCAGCCTTGGCACCTCCACTCCACTCAGCCTCGGCACATTCACTCCACTCTGCCTGGGCACATTCACTCCACTCAGCCTGGGGACATTCCCTCCACTCAGCCTGGGAACTTCCAATCCCACTCTGCCTGGGAACCAGCACTCCACTCAGCCTGGGCACCTCCACTCCACTCAGCCTGGGTACATTCACTCCACTCAGCCTTGGCACTTCCAGTCCCACTCTGCCAGGGAACCCCAACTCCACTCAGCCTGGGCACCTCCACTCCACTCAGCCTGGGCACATTCACTCCACTCAGCCTGGGCACTTCCAATCCCACTCTGCCTGGGAACCTGCACTCCACTCAGCCTGGGCACCTCCACTCCACTCAGCCTGGGTACTTCCAATCCCACTCTGCTGGGAACCTGCACTCCACTCAGCCTGGGAACCTCCACTCCACGCAGCCTGGGCACATTCACTCCACTCAGCCAGGGCACTTCCAGTCCCTCTCTGCCTGGGAACCCCAACTCCACTCAGCCTGGGCACCTCCACTCCACTCAGCCTGGGCACATTCACTGCACTCTGTCTAGGCACATTGACTCCCATTAAGCCTGGGAACATTCACTCCACTCAGCCTGGGCACATTCACTCCACTCAGCCTGGCACTTCCAGTCCCACTCTGCCTGGGAACCTGCACTCCACTCAGCCTGGGCACCTCCAATCCACTCAGCCTGGGCACATTCTCTCCAGTCAGCCTGGGCACATTCACTCCACTCAGCCTGGGCACTTCCAATCCCACTCTGCCTGGGTGCCTGCACTCCACTCAGCCTGGGCACCTCCACTCCACTCAGCCTGGCCACATTCACTCCACTCAGCCAGGGCACATTCACTCCACTCAGCCTGGGCACTTCCAGTCCCACTCTGCCCAGGAACCTCCACTCCCACTCTGACTGGGAACCTCCGCTACTCCTCTCCACACCCGGCTCTCCACCCGACTCGCGGGGGCCCACTCTTAAGCCCTCCCGCCGCAATTTATAGGCCCTTTGCCCGGGCGGAAAGTGAACCGCGGAACTGTGTCCCGCCCTCAATTCTCGTCCGATTGGAACGCGGTTTGGACCCGTTCTCCTGGGCGGCCTCGCAGGCCCTCCAGACCCAGCCAGTTAGCTCCAAGGGGCCGCCCCGAGCACGGGGAGGGGTGACACTTGACGCTTTGGCGCAACGGTGCCCGCGCCACGAGCCAAAAAGCGCCCCCCTCTCTCCGCGCCCATTCAAGGCGATGGGGAAACGCACGTTTCGGGCTCCGGCGGCTGGGCACATTCACTCCACTCTGTCTAGGCACATTGACTCCCATTCAGCCTGGGCACATTCACTCCACTCCGCCTGGGCACTTCCAGTCCCACTCTGCCTGGGAACCTGCACTCCACTCGGCCTGGGCACCTCCACTCCACTCAGGCTGGGCACATTCACTCCACTCAGCCTGGGCACTTCCAATCCCACTCTGCCAGGGAACCTGCACTCCACTCTGCCTGGGCACATGCAATCCACTCAGCCTGGGGACATTCACTCCACTCAGCCTGGGAACTTCCAATCCCACTCTGCCTGGGAACCAGCACTCCACTCAGCCTGGGCACCTCCACTCCACTCAGCCTGGGTACATTCACTCCACTCAGCCTTGCCACTTCCAGTCCCACTCTGCCAGGGAACCCCAACTCCACTCAGCCTGGGCACCTCCACTCCACTCAGCCTGGGCACATTCACTCCACTCAGCCTGGGCACTTCCAATCCCACTCCACTCAGCCTGGGCACCTCCAATCCACTCAGCCTGGGCACATTCTCTCCAGTCAGCCTGGGCACATTCACTCCACTCAGCCTGGGCACTTCCAGTCCCACTCTGCCCAGGAACCTCCACTCCCACTCTGACTGGGAACCTCCGCTACTCCTCTCCACACCCGGCTCTCCACCCGACTCGCGGGGGCCCACTCTTAAGCCCTCCCGCCGCAAGTTATAGGCCCTTTGCCCGGGCGGAAAGTGAACCGCGGAACTGTGTCCCGCCCTCAATTCTCGTCCGATCGAAACGCGATTTGGACCCGTTCTCCTGGGCGGTCTCGCAGCCCCTCCAGACCCAGCCAGTTAGCTCCAAGGGGCCGCCCCGAGCACGGGGAGGTGTGACACTTGACGCTTTGGCGCAACGGTGCCCGCGCCACGAGCCAAAAAGCGCCCCCCTCTCTCCGCGCCCATTCAAGGCAATGGGGAAACGCACGTTTCGGGCTCCGGCGGCCGGGCACATTCACTCCACTCTGTCTAGGCACATTGACTCCCATTCAGCCTGGGCACATTCACTCCACTCCGCCTGGGCACTTCCAGTCCCACTCTGCCTGGGAACCTGCACTCCACTCGGCCTGGGCACCTCCACTCCACTCAGCCTGGTCACATTCACTGCACTCCGCCTGGGCACTTCCAGTCCCACTCTGCCTGGGCACCTCCACTCCACTCAGCCTGGGCACATTCACTCCACTCAGCCTGAGCACTTCCAATCCCACTCTGCCTGGGTGCCTGCACTCCACTCAGCCTGGGCACCTCCACTCCACTCAGCCTGGCCACATTCACTCCACTCAGCCAGGGCACATTCACTCCACTCAGCCTGGGCACTTCCAGTCCCACTCTGCCCAGGAACCTCCACTCCCACTCTGACTGGGAACCTCCGCTACTCCTCTCCACACCCGGCTCTCCACCCGACTCGCGGGGGCCCACTCTTAAGCCCTCCCGCCGCAAGTTATAGGCCCTTTGCCGGGGCGGAAAGTGAACCGCGGAACTGTGTCCCGCCCTCAATTCTCGTCCGATCGGAACGCGGTTTGGACCCGTTCTCCTGGGCGGCCTCGCAGCCCCTCCAGACCCAGCTAGTTAGCTCCAAGGGGCAGCCCCGAGCACGGGGAGGTTTGACACTTCACGCTTTGACGCAACGGTGCCCGCGCAACGAGCCAAAAAGCGCCCCCCTCTCTCCGCGCCCATTCAAGGCAATGGGGAAACGCACGTTTCGGGCTCCGGCGGCCGGGCACATTCACTCCACTCTGTCTAGGCACATTGACTCCCATTCAGCCTGGGCACATTCACTCCACTCCGCCTGGGCACTTCCAGTCCCACTCTGCCTGGGAACCTGCACTCCACTCGGCCTGGGCACCTTCACTCCACTCAGCCTGGGCACATTCACTCCACTCAGCCTGGGCACTTCCAATCCCACTCTGCCAGGGAACCTGCACTCCACTCAGCCTGGGCACATGCAATCCACTCAGCCTGGGGACATTCACTCCACTCAGCCTGGGAACTTCCAATCCCACTCTGCCTGGGAACCAGCACTCCACTCAGCCTGGGCACCTCCACTCCACTCAGCCTGGGTACATTCACTCCACTCAGCCTTGGCACTTCCAGTCCCACTCTGCCAGGGAACCACAACTCCACTCAGCCTGGGCACCTTCACTCCACTCAGCCTGGGCACATTCACTCCACTCAGCCTGGGCACTTCCAATCCCACTCTGCCTGGGAACCTGCACTCCACTCAGCCTGGGCACCTCCACTCCACTCAGCCTGGGTACATTCACTCCACTCAGCCTGGGCACTTCCAATCCCACTCTGCCTGGGAACCTGCACTCCACTCAGCCTGGGCACCTCCACTCCATTCAGCCTGGGCACATTCACTCCACTCAGCCTGGGCACTTCCAGTCCCACTCTGCATGGGAACCTGCACTCCACTCAGCCTGGGCTCCTCCACTCCACTCAGCCTGGGCACATTCACTCCACTCAGCCTGGGCACATTCACTCCACTCAGCCTGGGCACTTCCAGTCCCACTATGCCTGGGAACCTGCACTCCACTCAGCCTGGGCACCTCCACTCCACTCAGCCTGGGCACATTCACTCCACTCAGCCTGGGCACATTCACTCCACTCAGCCTGGGCACATTCACTCCACTCAGCCTGGGCACTTCCAGTCCCACTCTGCTGGGAACCTGCACTCCACTCAGCCTGGGAACCTCCACTCCACGCAGCCTGGGCACATTCACTCCACTCAGCCAGGGCACTTCCAGTCCCTCTCTGCCTGGGAACCCCAACTCCACTCAGCCTGGGCACCTCCACTCCACTCAGCCTGGGCACATTCACTCCACTCAGCCTGGGCACTTCCAATCCCACTCTGCCTGGGCACCTCCACTCCACTCAGCCTGGGCACATTCACTCCACTCAGCCTGGGCACTTCCAATCCCACTCTGCCTGGGTGCCTGCACTCCACTCAGCCTGGGCACCTCCACTCCACTCAGCCTGGCCACATTCACTCCACTCAGCCAGGGCACATTCACTCCACTCAGCCTGGGCACTTCCAGTCCCACTCTGCCCAGGAACCTGCACTCCCACTCTGACTGGGAACCTCCGCTACTCCTCTCCACACCCGGCTCTCCACCCGACTCGCGGGGGCCCACTCTTAAGCCCTCCCGCCGCAAGTTATAGGCCCTTTGCCCGGGCGGAAAGTGAACCGCGGAACTGTGTCCCGCCCTCAATTCTCGTCCGATCGGAACGCGGTTTGGACCCGTTCTCCTGGGCGGCCTCGCAGCCCCTCCAGACCCAGCCAGTTAGCTCCAAGGGGCCGCCCCGAGCACGGGGAGGGGTGACACTTGACGCTTTGGCGCAACGGTGCCCGCGCCACGAGCCAAAAAGCGCCCCCCTCTCTCCGCGCCCATTCAAGGCAATGGGGAAACGCACGTTTCGGGCTCCGGCGGCCGGGCACATTCACTCCACTCTGTCTAGGCACATTGACTCCCATTCAGCCTGGGCACATTCACTCCACTCCGCCTGGGCACTTCCAGTCCCACTCTGCCTGGGAACCTGCACTCCACTCGGCCTGGGCACCTCCACTCCACTCAGCCTGGGCACATTCACTCCACTCAGCCTGGGCACTTCCAATCCCACTCTGCCAGAGAACCTGCACTCCACTCAGCCTGGGGACATTCACTCCACTCAGCCTGGGAACTTCCAATCCCACTCTGCCTGGGAACCAGCACTCCACTCAGCCTGGGCACCTCCACTCCACTCAGCCTGGGTACATTCACTCCACTCAGCCTTGGCACTTCCAGTCCCACTCTGCCAGGGAACCACAACTCCACTCAGCCTGGGCACCTCCACTCCACTCAGCCTGGGCACATTCACTCCACTCAGCCTGGGCACTTCCAATCCCACTCTGCCTGGGAACCAGCACTCCACTCAGCCTGGGAACCTCCACTCCACTCAGCCTGGGTACATTCACTCCACTCAGCCTGGGCACTTCCAATCCCACTCTGCCTGGGAACCTGCACTCCACTCAGCCTGGGCACCTCCACTCCATTCAGCCTGGGCACATTCACTCCACTCAGCCTGGGCACTTCCAGTCCCACTCTGCCTGGGAACCTGCACTCCACTCAGCCTGGGCACCTCCACTCCACTCAGCCTGGGCACATTCACTCCACTCAGCCTGGGCACATTCACTCCACTCAGCCTGGGCACTTCCAGTCCCACTCTGCCTGGGAACCTGCACTCCACTCAGCCTGGGCACCTCCACTCCACTCAGCCTGGGCACATTCACTCCACTCAGCCTGGGCACATTCACTCCACTCAGCCTGGGCACATTCACTCCACTCAGCCTGGGCACTTCCAGTCCCACTCTGCTGGGAACCTGCACTCCACTCAGCCTGGGAACCTCCACTCCACGCAGCCTGGGCACATTCACTCCACTCAGCCAGGGCACTTCCAGTCCCTCTCTGCCTGGGAACCCCAACTCCACTCAGCCTGGGCACCTCCACTCCACTCAGCCTGGGCACATTCACTCCACTCAGCCTGGGCACTTCCAATCCCACTCTGCCTGGGCACCTCCACTCCACTCAGCCTGGGCACATTCACTCCACTCAGCCTGGGCACTTCCAATCCCACTCTGCCTGGGTGCCTGCACTCCACTCAGCCTGGGCACCTCCACTCCACTCAGCCTGGCCACATTCACTCCACTCAGCCAGGGCACATTCACTCCACTCAGCCTGGGCACTTCCAGTCCCACTCTGCCAAGGAACCTGCACTCCCACTCTGACTGGGAACCTCCGCTACTCCTCTCCACACCCGGCTCTCCACCCGACTCGCGGGGGCCCACTCTTAAGCCCTCCCGCCGCAAGTTATAGGCCCTTTGCCCGGGCGGAAAGTGAACCGCGGAACTGTGTCCCGCCCTCAATTCTCGTCCGATCGGAACGCGGTTTGGACCCGTTCTCCTGGGCGGCCTCGCAGCCCCTCCAGACCCAGCCAGTTAGCTCCAAGGGGCCGCCCCGAGCACGGGGAGGGGTGACACTTGACGCTTTGGCGCAACGGTGCCCGCGCCACGAGCCAAAAAGCGCCCCCCTCTCTCCGCGCCCATTCAAGGCAATGGGGAAACGCACGTTTCGGGCTCCGGCGGCCGGGCACATTCACTCCACTCTGTCTAGGCACATTGACTCCCATTCAGCCTGGGCACATTCACTCCACTCCGCCTGGGCACTTCCAGTCCCACTCTGCCTGGGAACCTGCACTCCACTCGGCCTGGGCACCTCCACTCCACTCAGCCTGGGCACATTCACTCCACTCAGCCTGGGCACTTCCAATCCCACTCTGCCAGGGAACCTGCACTCCACTCAGCCTGGGCACATGCAATCCACTCAGCCTGGGGACATTCACTCCACTCAGCCTGGGAACTTCCAATCCCACTCTGCCTGGGAACCAGCACTCCACTCAGCCTGGGCACCTCCACTCCACTCAGCCTGGGTACATTCACTCCACTCAGCCTTGGCACTTCCAGTCCCACTCTGCCAGGGAACCACAACTCCACTCAGCCTGGGCACCTCCACTCCACTCAGCCTGGGCACATTCACTCCACTCAGCCTGGGCACTTCCAATCCCACTCTGCCTGGGAACCTGCACTCCACTCAGCCTGGGCACCTCCACTCCACTCAGCCTGGGTACATTCACTCCACTCAGCCTGGGCACTTCCAATCCCACTCTGCCTGGGAACCTGCACTCCACTCAGCCTGGGCACATGCAATCCACTCAGCCTGGGCACATGCAATCCACTCAGCCTGGGAACTTCCTATCCCACTCTGCCTGGGAACCAGCACTCCACTCAGCCTGGGCACCTCCACTCCACTCAGCCTGGGTACATTCACTCCACTCAGCCTTGGCACTTCCAGTCCCACTCTGCCAGGGAACCACAACTCCACTCAGCCTGGGCACCTCCACTCCACTCAGCCTGGGCACATTCACTCCACTCAGCCTGGGCACTTCCAATCCCACTCTGCCTGGGAACCTGCACTCCACTCAGCCTGGGCACCTCCACTCCACTCAGCCTGGGTACATTCACTCCACTCAGCCTGGGCACTTCCAATCCCACTCTGCCTGGGAACCTGCACTCCACTCAGCCTGGGCACCTCCACTCCATTCAGCCTGGGCACATTCACTCCACTCAGCCTGGGCACTTCCAGTCCCACTCTGCCTGGGAACCTGCACTCCACTCAGCCTGGGCACCTCCACTCCACTCAGCCTGGGCACATTCACTCCACTCAGCCTGGGCACATTCACTCCACTCAGCCTGGCCACATTCACTCCACTCAGCCAGGGCACATTCACTCCACTCAGCCTGGGCACTTCCAGTCCCACTCTGCCCAGGAACCTCCACTCCCACTCTGACTGGGAACCTCCGCTACTCCTCTCCACACCCGGCTCTCCACCCGACTCGCGGGGGCCCACTCTTAAGCCCTCCCGCCGCAAGTTATAGGCCCTTTGCCCGGGCGGAAAGTGAACCGCGGAACTGTGTCCCGCCCTCAATTCTCGTCCGATCGGAACGCGGTTTGGACCCGTTCTCCTGGGCGGCCTCGCAGCCCCTCCAGACCCAGCCAGTTAGCTCCAAGGGGCCGCCCCGAGCACGGGGAGGGGTGACACTTGACGCTTTGGCGCAACGGTGCCCGCGCCACGAGCCAAAAAGCGCCCCCCTCTCTGAGCGCCCATTCAAGGCAATGGGGAAACGCACGTTTCGGGCTCCGGCGGCCGGGCACATTCACTCCACTCTGTCTAGGCACATTGACTCCCATTCAGCCTGGGCACATTCACTCCACTCCGCCTGGGCACTTCCAGTCCCACTCTGCCTGGGAACCTGCACTCCACTCGGCCTGGGCACCTCCACTCCACTCAGCCTGGGCACATTCACTCCACTCAGCCTGGGCACTTCCAATCCCACTCTGCCAGGGAACCTGCACTCCACTCAGCCTGGGCACATGCAATCCACTCAGCCTGGGGACATTCACTCCACTCTGCCTGGGAACTTCCAATCCCACTCTGCCTGGGAACCAGCACTCCACTCAGCCTGGGCACCTCCACTCCACTCAGCCTGGGTACATTCACTCCACTCAGCCTTGGCACTTCCAGTCCCACTCTGCCAGGGAACCCCAACTCCACTCAGCCTGGGCACCTCCACTCCACTCAGCCTGGGCACATTCACTCCACTCAGCCAGGGCACTTCCAATCCCACTCTGCCTCGGAACCTGCACTCCACTCAGCCTTGGCACCTCCACTCCACTCAGCCTGGGTACATTCACTCCACTCAGCCTGGGCACTTCCAATCCCACTCTGCCTGGGAACCTGCACTCCACTCAGCCTGGGCACCTCCACTCCATTCAGCCTGGGCACATTCACTCCACTCAGCCTGGGCACTTCCAGTCCCACTCTGCCTGGGAACCTGCCTTCCACTCAGCCTGGGCACCTCCACTCCACTCAGCCTGGGCACATTCACTCCACTCAGCCTGGGCACATTCACTCCACTCAGCCTGGGCACATTCACTCCACTCAGCCTGGGCACTTCCAGTCCCACTCTGCTGGGAACCTGCACTCCACTCAGCCTGGGAACCTCCACTCCACGCAGCCTGGGCACATTCACTCCACTCAGCCTGGGCACTTCCAGTCCCTCTCTGCCTGGGAACCCCAACTCCACTCAGCCTGGGCACCTCCACTCCACTCAGCCTGGGCACATTCACTCCACTCTGTCTAGGCACATTGACTCCCATTCAGCCTGGGAACATTCACTCCACTCAGCCTGGGCACATTCACTCCACTCAGCCTGGGCACTTCCAGTCCCTCTCTGCCTGGGAACCCCAACTCCACTCAGCCTGGGCACCTCCACTCCACTCAGCCTGGGCACATTCACTCCACTCTGTCTAGGCACATTGACTCCCATTCAGCCTGGGAACATTCACTCCACTCAGCCTGGGCACATTCACTCCACTCAGCCTGGGCACTTCCAGTCCCACTCTGCCTGGGAACCTGCACTCCACTCAGCCTGGGCACCTCCACTCCACTCAGCCTGGGCACATTCACTCCACTCAGCCTGGGCACATTCACTCCACTCAGCCTGGGCACATTCACTCCACTCAGCCTGGGCACTTCCAGTCCCACTCTGCTGGGAACCTGCACTCCACTCAGCCTGGGAACCTCCACTCCACGCAGCCTGGGCACATTCACTCCACTCAGCCAGGGCACTTCCAGTCCCTCTCTGCCTGGGAACCCCAACTCCACTCAGCCTGGGCACCTCCACTCCACTCAGCCTGGGCACATTCACTCCACTCAGCCTGGGCACTTCCAATCCTACTCTGCCTGGGCACCTCCACTCCACTCAGCCTGGGCACATTCACTCCACTCAGCCTGGGCACTTCCAATCCCACTCTGCCTGGGTGCCTGCACTCCACTCAGCCTGGGCACCTCCACTCCACTCAGCCTGGCCACATTCACTCCACTCAGCCAGGGCACATTCACTCCACTCAGCCTGGGCACTTCCAGTCCCACTCTGCCAAGGAACCTGCACTCCCACTCTGACTGGGAACCTCCGCTACTCCTCTCCACACCCGGCTCTCCACCCGACTCGCGGGGGCCCACTCTTAAGCCCTCCCGCCGCAAGTTATAGGCCCTTTGCCCGGGCGGAAAGTGAACCGCGGAACTGTGTCCCGCCCTCAATTCTCGTCCGATCGGAACGCGGTTTGGACCCGTTCTCCTGGGCGGCCTCGCAGCCCCTCCAGACCCAGCCAGTTAGCTCCAAGGGGCCGCCCCGAGCACGGGGAGGGGTGACACTTGACGCTTTGGTGCAACGGTGCCCGCGCCACGAGCCAAAAAGCGCCCCCCTCTCTCCGCGCCCATTCAAGGCAATGGGGAAACGCACGTTTCGGGCTCCGGCGGCCGGGCACATTCACTCCACTCTGTCTAGGCACATTGACTCCCATTCAGCCTGGGCACATTCACTCCACTCCGCCTGGGCACTTCCAGTCCCACTCTGCCTGGGAACCTGCACTCCACTCGGCCTGGGCACCTCCACTCCACTCAGCCTGGGCACATTCACTCCACTCAGCCTGGGCACTTCCAATCCCACTCTGCCAGGGAACCTGCACTCCACTCAGCCTGGGCACATGCAATCCACTCAGCCTGGGGACATTCACTCCACTCAGCCTGGGAACTTCCAATCCCACTCTGCCTGGGAACCAGCACTCCACTCAGCCTGGGCACCTCCACTCCACTCAGCCTGGGTACATTCACTCCACTCAGCCTTGGCACTTCCAGTCCCACTCTGCCAGGGAACCACAACTCCACTCAGCCTGGGCACCTCCACTCCACTCAGCCTGGGCACATTCACTCCACTCAGCCTGGGCACTTCCAATCCCACTCTGCCTGGGAACCTGCACTCCACTCAGCCTGGGCACCTCCACTCCACTCAGCCTGGGTACATTCACTCCACTCAGCCTGGGCACTTCCAATCCCACTCTGCCTGGGAACCTGCACTCCACTCAGCCTGGGCACCTCCACTCCATTCAGCCTGGGCACATTCACTCCACTCAGCCTGGGCACTTCCAGTCCCACTCTGCCTGGGAACCTGCACTCCACTCAGCCTGGGCACCTCCACTCCACTCAGCCTGGGCACATTCACTCCACTCAGCCTGGGCACATTCACTCCACTCAGCCTGGGCACTTCCAGTCCCACTCTGCCTGGGAACCTGCACTCCACTCAGCCTGGGCACCTCCACTCCACTCAGCCTGGGCACATTCACTCCACTCAGCCTGGGCACATTCACTCCACTCAGCCTGGGCACATTCACTCCACTCAGCCTGGGCACTTCCAGTCCCACTCTGCTGGGAACCTGCACTCCACTCAGCCTGGGAACCTCCACTCCACGCAGCCTGGGCACATTCACTCCACTCAGCCAGGGCACTTCCAGTCCCTCTCTGCCTGGGAACCCCAACTCCACTCAGCCTGGGCACCTCCACTCCACTCAGCCTGGGCACATTCACTCCACTCAGCCTGGGCACTTCCAATCCCACTCTGCCTGGGCACCTCCACTCCACTCAGCCTGGGCACATTCACTCCACTCAGCCTGGGCACTTCCAATCCCACTCTGCCTGGGTGCCTGCACTCCACTCAGCCTGGGCACCTCCACTCCACTCAGCCTGGCCACATTCACTCCACTCAGCCAGGGCACATTCACTCCACTCAGCCTGGGCACTTCCAGTCCCACTCTGCCCAGGAACCTGCACTCCCACTCTGACTGGGAACCTCCGCTACTCCTCTCCACACCCGGCTCTCCACCCGACTCGCGGGGGCCCACTCTTAAGCCCTCCCGCCGCAAGTTATAGGCCCTTTGCCCGGGCGGAAAGTGAACCGCGGAACTGTGTCCCGCCCTCAATTCTCGTCCGATCGGAACGCGGTTTGGACCCGTTCTCCTGGGCGGCCTCGCAGCCCCTCCAGACCCAGCCAGTTAGCTCCAAGGGGCCGCCCCGAGCACGGGGAGGGGTGACACTTGACGCTTTGGCGCAACGGTGCCCGCGCCACGAGCCAAAAAGCGCCCCCCTCTCTCCGCGCCCATTCAAGGCAATGGGGAAACGCACGTTTCGGGCTCCGGCGGCCGGGCACATTCACTCCACTCTGTCTAGGCACATTGACTCCCATTCAGCCTGGGCACATTCACTCCACTCAGCCTGGGTACATTCACTCCACTCAGCCTGGGCACTTCCAATCCCACTCTGCCTGGGAACCTGCACTCAACTCAGCCTGGGCACCTCCACTCCATTCAGCCTGGGCACATTCACTCCACTCAGCCTGGGCACTTCCAGTCCCACTCTGCCTGGGAACCTGCACTCCACTCAGCCTGGGCACCTCCACTCCACTCAGCCTGGGCACATTCACTCCACTCAGCCTGGGCACATTCACTCCACTCAGCCTGGGCACATTCACTCCACTCAGCCTGGGCACTTCCAGTCCCACTCTGCTGGGAACCTGCACTCCACTCAGCCTGGGTACATTACTCCACTAAGCCTGGGAACTTCCAATCCCACTCTGCCTGGGAACCTGCACTCCACTCAGCTTGGGCACCTCCACTCCACTCAGCCGGGGCACATTCACTCCACTCAGCCTGGGCACATTCACTCCACTCTGTCTAGGCACATTGACTCCCATTCAGCCTGGGCACATTCACTCCACTCCGCCTGGGCACTTCCAGTCCCACTCTGCCTGGGAACCTGCACTCCACTCGGCCTGGGCACCTCCACTCCACTCAGCCTGGGCACATTCACTCCACTCAGCCTGGGCACTTCCAATCCCACTCTGCCTGGGAACCTGCACTCCACTCAGCCTGGGCACCTCCACTCCACTCAGCCTGGGCACATTCACTCCACTCTGCCTGGGCACATTCACTCCACTCAGCCTGGGCACATTCACTCCACTCAGCCTGGGCACTTCCAGTCCCACTCTGCTGGGAACCTGCACTCCACTCAGCCTGGGCACCTCCACTCCACTCAGCCTGGGTACATTCACTCCACTCAGCCTTGGCACTTCCAATCCCACTCTGCCAGGGAACCCCAACTCCACTCAGCCTGGGCACCTCCACTCCACTCAGCCTGGGCACATTCACTGCACTCAGCCTGGGCACTTCCAATCCCACTCTGCCAGGGAACCTGCACTCAACTCAGCCTGGGCACCTCCACTCCATTCAGCCTGGGCACATTCACTCCACTCAGCCTGGGCAGTTCACTCCCACTCTGCCTGGGAACCTGCACTCCATTCGGCCTGGGCACCTCCACTCCACTCAGCCTGGGCACATTCACTCCACTCAGCCTTGGCACTTCCAGTCCCACTCTGCCAGGGAACCCCAACTCCACTCAGCCTGGGCACCTCCACTCCACTCAGCCTGGGCACATTCACTCCACTCAGCCTGGGCACTTCAAATCACACTCTGCCTGGGTGCCTGCACTGCACTCAGCCTGGGCACCTCCACTCCACTCAGCCTGGCCACATTCACTCCACTCAGCCAGGGCACATTCACTCCACTCAGCCTGGGCACTTCCAGTCCCACACTGCCCAGGAACCTCCACTCCCACTCTGACTGGGAACCTCCGCTACTCCTCTCCACACCCGGCTCTCCACCCGACTCGCGGGGGCCCACTCTTAAGCCCTCCCGCCGCAAGTTATAGGCCCTTTGCCCGGGCGGAAAGTGAACCGCGGAACTGTGTCCCGCCCTCAATTCTCGTCCGATCGGAACGCAGTATGGACCCGTTCTCCTGGGCGGCCTCGCAGCCCCTCCAAACCCCGCTAGTTAGCTCCAAGGGGCCGCCCCGAGCACGGGGAGGTGTGACACTTGACGCTTTGGCGCAACGGTGATCGCGCCACGAGCCAAAAAGTGCCCCCCTCTCTCCGCGCCCATTCAAGGCAATGGGGAAACGCACGTTTCGGGCTCCGGCGGCCGGGCACATTCACTCCACTCTGTCTAGGCACATTGACTCCCATTCAGCCTGGGCACATTCACTCCACTCCGCCTGGGCACTTCCAGTCCCACTCTGCCTGGGAACCTGCACTCCACTCGGCCTGGGCACCTCCACTCCACTCAGCCTGGGCACATTCACTCCACTCAGCCTGGGCACTTCCAATCCCACTCTGCCTGGGAACCTGCACTCCATTCAGCCTGGGCACCTGCACTCCACTCAGCCTGGGCACATTCACTCCACTCACCGTTGGCACTTCCAGTCCCACTCTGCCAGGGAACCCCAACTCTACTCAGCCTGGGCACCTCCACTCCACTCAGCCTGGGCACATTCACTCCACTCAGCCTGGGCACTTCCAATCCCACTCTGCCTGGGAACCTGCACTCCACTCAGCCTGGGCCCCTCCACTCCACTCAGCCTGGGTACATTCACTCCACTCAGCCTTGGCACTTCCAATCCCACTCTGCCTGGGAATCTGCACTCCACTCAGCCTGGGCACCTCCACTCAGCCTGAGCACCTCCACTCCATTCAGCCTGGGCACATTCACTCCACTCAGCCTGGGCACTTCCAGTCCCACTCTGCTGGGAACCTGCACTCCACTCAGCCTGGGCACCTCCACTCCACTCAGCCTGGGTACCTTCACTCCACTCAGCCTTGGCACTTCCAGTCCCACTCTGCCAGGGAACCCCAACTCCACTCAGCCTGGGAACCTCCACTCCACTCAGCCTGGGCACATTCACTCCACTCAGCCTGGGCACTTCCAATCCCACTCTGCCAGGGAACCTGCACTCCACTCAGCCTGGGCACCTCCAGTCCATTCAGCCTGGGCACATTCACTCCACTCAGCCTGGGCACTTTCAGTCCCACTCTGCCTGGGAACCTGCACTCCACTCGGCGTGGGCACCTCCACTCCACTCACCCTGGGCACATTCACTCCACTCAGCCTTGGCACTTCCAGTCCCACTCTGCCAGGGAACCCCAACTCCACTCAGCCTGGGCACCTCCACTCCACTCAGCCTGGGCACATTCACTCCACTCAGCCTGGGCACTTCCAGTCCCACTCTGCCTGGGAACCTGCACTCCACTCGGCCTGGGCACCTCCACTCCACTCAGCCTGGGCACGTTCACTCCACTCAGCCTGGGCACCTCCAATCCCACTCTGCCTGGGTGCCTGCACTCTACTCAGCCTGGGCACCTCCACTCCACTCAGCCTGGGCACATTCACTCCACTCAGCCAGGGCACATTCACTCCACTCAGCCTGGGCACTTCCAGTCCCACTCTGCCCAGGAACCTCCACTCCCACTCTGACTGGGAACCTCCGCTACTCCTCTCCACACCCGGCTCTCCACCCGACTCGCGGGGGCCCACTCTTAAGCCCTCCCGCCGCAAGTTATAGGCCCTTTGCCCGGGCGGAAAGTGAACCGCGGAACTGTGTCCCGCCCTCAATTCTCGTCCGATCGGAACGCGGTTTGGAGCCGTTCTCCTGGGCGGCCTCGCAGCCCCTCCAGACCCAGCTAGTTAGCTCCAAGGGGCCGCCCCGAGCACGGGGAGGTTTGACACTTGACGCTTTGGCGCAACGGTGCCCGCGCCACGAGCCAAAAAGCGCCCCCCTCTCTCCGCGCCCATTCAAGGCAATGGGGAAACGCACGTTTCGGGCTCCGGCGGCCGGGCACATTCACTCCACTCTGTCTAGGCACATTGCCTCCCATTCAGCCTGGGCACATTCACTCCACTCCGCCTGGGCACTTCCAGTCCCACTCTGCCTGGGAACCTGCACTCCACTCGGCCTGGGCACCTCCACTCCACTCAGCCTGGGCACATTCACTCCACTCAGCCTGGGCACTTCCAATCCCACTCTGCCTGGGAACCTGCACTCCACTCAGCCTGGGCACCTCCACTCAGCCTGGGCACCTCCTCTCCATTCAGCCTGGGCACATTCACTCCACTCAGCCTGGGCACTTTCAGTCACACTCTGCCTTGGAACCTGCACTCCACTCGGCCTGGGCATCTCCACTCCACTCAGCCTGGGCACATTCACTCCACTCAGCATTGGCACTTCCAGTCCCACTCTGCCAGGGAACCCCAACTCCACTCAGCCTGGGCACCTCCACTCCACTCAGCCTGGGCACATTCACTCCACTCAGCCTGGGCACTTCCAGTCCCACTCTGCCTGGGAACCTGCACTCCACTCGGCCTGGGCACCTCCACTCCACTCAGCCTGGGCACATTCACTCCACTCAGCCTGGGCACTTCCAATCCCACTCTGCCTGGGTGCCTGCACTCCACTCAGCCTTGGCACCTCCACTCCACTCAGCCTGGCCACATTCACTCCACTCAGCCAGGGCACATTCACTCCACTCAGCCTGGGCACTTCCAGTCCCACTCTGCCCAGGAACCTCCACTCCCACTCTGACTGGGAACCTCCGCTACTCCTCTCCACACCCGGCTCTCCACCCGACTCGCGGGGGCCCACTCTTAAGCCCTCCCGCCGCAAGTTATAGGCCCTTTGCCCGGGCGGAAAGTGAACCGCGGAACTGTGTCCCGCCCTCAATTCTCGTCCGATCGGAACGCGGTTTGGACCCGTTCTCCTGGGCGGCCTCGCAGCCCCTCCAGACCCAGCCAGTTAGCTCCAAGGGGCCGCCCCGAGCACGGGGAGGTGTGACACTTGACGCTTTGGCGCAACGGTGCCCGCGCCACGAGCCAAAAAGCGCCCCCCTCTCTCCGCGCCCATTCAAGGCAATGGGGAAACGCACGTTTCGGGCTCCGGCGGCTGGGCACATTCACTCCACTCTGTCTAGGCACATTGACTCCCATTCAGCCTGGGCACATTCACTCCACTCCGCCTGGGCACTTCCAGTCCCCTCAGCCTGGGCACATTCACTCCACTCAGCCTTGGCACTTCCAGGCCCACTCTGCCAGGGAACCCCAACTCCACTCAGCCTGGGCACCTCCACTCCACTCAGCCTGGGCACATTCACTCCACTCAGCCTGGGCACTTCCAATCCCACTCTGCCTGGGAACCTGCACTCCACTCAGCCTGGGCACCTCCACTCCACTCAGCCTTGGTACATTCACTCCACTCAGCCTGGGCACATTCACTCCACTCAGCCTTGGCACTTCCAGTCCCACTCTGCCAGGGAACCCCAACTCCACTCAGCCTGGGCACCTCCACTCCACTCAGCCTGGGCACATTCACTCCACTCAGCCTGGGCACTTCCAGTCCCACTCTGCCTGGGAACCTGCACTCCACTCGGCCTGGGCACCTCCACTCCACTCAGCCTGGCCACATCCACTCCACGCAGCCTGGGCACATTCACTCCACTCAGCCAGGGCACTTCCAGTCCCTCTCTGCCTGGGAACCCCAACTCCACTCAGCCTGGGCAACTCCACTCCACTCAGCCTGGGCACATTCACTCCACTCTGTCTTGGCACATTGACTCCCATTCAGCCTGGGAACATTCACTCCGCTCAGCATGGGCACATTCACTCCACTCAGCCTGGGCACTTCCAGTCCCACTCTGCCTGGGAACCTGCACTCCACTCAGCCTGGGCACCTCCAATCCACTCAGCCTGGGCACATTCTCTCCAGTCAGCCTGGGCACATTCACTCCACTCAGCCTGGGCACATTCACTCCACTCAGCCTGGGCACATTCACTCCACTCAGCCAGGGCACATTCACTCCACTCAGCCTGGGCACTTCCAGTCCCACTCTGCCCAGGAACCTCCACTCCCACTCTGACTGGGAAACTCCGCTACTCCTCTCCACACCCGGCTCTCCACCCGACTCGCGGGGGCCCACTCTTAAGCCCTCCCGCCGCAAGTTATAGGCCCTTTGCCCGGGCGGAAAGTGAACCGCGGAACTGTGTCCCGCCCTCAATTCTCGTCCGATCGGAACGCGGTTTGGACCCGTTCTCCTGGGTGGCCTCGCAGCCCCTACAGACCCTGCTAGTTAGCTCCAAGGGGCCGCCCCGAGCACGGGGAGGTGTGACACTTGACGCTTTGGCGCAACGGTGCCCACGCCACGAGCCAAAAAGCGCCCCCCTCTCTCCGCGCCCATTCAAGGCAATGGGGAAACGCACGTTTCGGGCTCCGGCGGCCGGGCACATTCACTCCACTCTGTCTAGGCACATTGACTCCCATTCAGCCTGGGCACATTCACTCCACTCCGCCTGGGCACTTCCAGTCCCACTCTGCCTGGGAACCTGCACTCCACTCGGCCTGGGCACCTCCACTCCACTCAGCCTGGGCACATTCACTCCACTCAGCCTGGGCACTTCCAATCCCACTCTGCCAGGGAACCTGCACTCCACTCAGCCTGGGCACATGCAATCCACTCAGCCTGGGGACATTCACTCCACTCAGCCTGGGAACTTCCAATCCCACTCTGCCTGGGAACCAGCACTCCACTCAGCCTGGGCACCTCCACTCCACTCAGCCTGGGTACATTCACTCCACTCAGCCTTGGCACTTCCAGTCCCACTCTGCCAGGGAACCCCAACTCCACTCAGCCTGGGCACCTCCACTCCACTCAGCCTGGGCACATTCACTCCACTCAGCCTGGGCACTTCCAATCCCACTCTGCCTGGGAACCTGCACTCCACTCAGCCTGGGCACCTCCACTCCACTCAGCCTGGGTACTTCCCATCCCACTCTGCTGGGAACCTGCACTCCACTCAGCCTGGGAACCTCCACTCCACGCAGCCTGGGCACATTCACTCCACTCAGCCAGGGCACTTCCAGTCCCTCTCTGCCTGGGAACCCCAACTCCACTCAGCCTGGGCACCTCCACTCCACTCAGCCTGGGCACATTCACTCCACTCTGTCTAGGCACATTGACTCCCATTCAGCCTGGGAACATTCACTCCACTCAGCCTGGGCACATTCACTCCACTCAGCCTGGGCACTTCCAGTCCCACTCTGCCTGGGAACCTGCACTCCACTCAGCCTGGGCACCTCCAATCCACTCAGCCTGGGCACATTCTCTCCAGTCAGCCTGGGCACATTCACTCCACTCAGCCTGGGCACATTCACTCCACTCAGCCTGGGCACATTCACTCCACTCAGCCAGGGCACATTCACTCCACTCAGCCTGGGCACTTCCAGTCCCACTCTGCCCAGGAACCTCCACTCCCACTCTGACTGGGAACCTCCGCTACTCCTCTCCACACCCGGCTCTCCACCCGACTCGCGGGGGCCCACTCTTAAGCCCTCCCGCCGCAAGTTATAGGCCCTTTGCCCGGGCGGAAAGTGAACCGCGGAACTGTGTCCCGCCCTCAATTCTCGTCCGATCGGAACGCGGTTTGGATCCGTTCTCCTGGGCGGCCTCGCAGCCCCTCCAGACCCTGCTAGTTAGCTCCAAGGGGCCGCCCCGAGCACGGGGAGGTGTGACACTTGACGCTTTGGCGCAACGGTGCCCGCGCCACGAGCCAAAAAGCGCCCCCCTCTCTCCGCGCCCATTCAAGGCAATGGGGAAACGCACGTTTCGGGCTCCGGCGGCCGGGCACATTCACTCCACTCTGTCTAGGCACATTGACTCCCATTCAGCCTGGGCACATTCACTCCACTCCGCCTGGGCACTTCCAGTCCCACTCTGCCTGGGAACCTGCACTCCACTCGGCCTGGGCACCTCCACTCCACTCAGCCTGGGCACATTCACTCCACTCAGCCTGGGCACTTCCAATCCCACTCTGCCTGGGAACCTGCACTCCACTCAGCCTGGGCACCTGCACTCCACTCAGCCTGGGTACATTACTCCACTCAGCCTGGGCACTTCCAATCCCACCCTGCCTGGGAACCTGCACTCCACTCAGCCTGGGCACCTCCACTCCACTCAGCCTGGGCACATTCTCTCCACTCAGCGTTGGCACTTCCAGTCCCACTCTGCCAGGGAACCCCAACTCCACTCAGCCTGGGCACCTCCACTCCACTCAGCCTGGGCACATTCACTCCACTCACCGTTGGCACTTCCAGTCCCACTCTGCCAGGGAACCCCAACTCTACTCAGCCTGGGCACCTCCACTCCACTCAGCCTGGGCACATTCACTCCACTCAGCCTGGGCACTTCCAATCCCACTCTGCCTGGGAACCTGCACTCCACTCAGCCTGGGCCACTCCACTCCACTCAGCCTGGGTACATTCACTCCACTCAGCCTGGGCACTTCCAATCCCACTCTGCCTGGGAACCTGCACTCCACTCAGCCTGGGCACCTCCACTCAGCCTGGGCACATTCACTCCACTCAGCCTGGGCACCTCCACTCCATTCAGCCTGGGCACATTCACTCCACTCAGCCTGGGCACTTCCAGTCCCACTCTGCTGGGAACCTGCACTCCACTCAGCCTGGGCACCTCCACTCCACTCAGCCTTGGTACCTTCACTCCACTCAACTGTGTCCCGCCCTCAATTCTCGTCCGATCGGAACGCGGTTTGGACCCGTTCTCCTGGGCGGCCTCGCAGCCCCTCCAGACCCAGCCAGTTAGCTCCAAGGGGCCGCCCCGAGCACGGGGAGGTGTGACACTTGACGCTTTGGCGCAACGGTGCCCGCGCCACGAGCCAAAAAGCGCCCCCCTCTCTCCGCGCCCATTCAAGGCAATGGGGAAACGCACGTTTCGGGCTCCGGCAGCCGGGCACATTCACTCCACTCTGTCTAGGCACATTGACTCCCATTCAGCCTGGGCACATTCACTCCACTCCGCCTGGGCACTTCCAGTCCCACTCTGCCTGGGAACCTGCACTCCACTCGGCATGGGCACCTCCACTCCAGTTAGCCTGGGCACATTCACTCCACTCAGCCTGGGCACTTCCAATCCCACTCTGCCAGGGAACCTGCACTCCACTCAGCCTGGGCACATGCAATCCACTCAGCCTGGGGACATTCACTCCACTCAGCCTGGGAACTTCCAATCCCACTCTGCCCGGGAACCAGCACTCCACTCAGCCTGGGCACCTCCACTCCACTCAGCCTGGGTACATTCACTCCACTCAGCCTTGGCACTTCCAGTCCCACTCTGCCAGGGAACCCCAACTCAACTCAGCCTGGGCACCTCCACTCCACTCAGCCTGGGCACATTCACTCCACTCAGCCTGGGCACTTCCAATCCCACTCTGCCTGGGAACCTGCACTCCACGTTTCGGGCTCCGGCGGCCGGGCACATTCACTCCACTCTGTCTAGGCACATTGACTCCCATTCAGCCTGGGCACATTCACTCCACTCCGCCTGGGCACTTCCAGTCCCACTCTGCCTGGGAACCTGCACTCCATTCGGCCTGGGCACCTCCACTCCACTCAGCCTGGGCACATTCACTCCACTCAGCCTGGGCACTTCCAATCCCACTCTGCCTGGGAACCTGCACTCCACTCAGCCTGGGCACCTGCACTCCACTCAGCCTGGGTACAGTACTCCACTCAGCCTGGGCACTTCCAATCCCACCCTGCCTGGGAACCTGCACTCCACTCAGCCTGGGCACCTCCACTCCACTCAGCCTGGGCACATTCACTCCACTCAGCGTTGGCACTTCCAGTCCCACTCTGCCAGGGAACCCCAACTCCACTCAGCCTGGGCACCTCCACTCCACTCAGCCTGGGCACATTCACTCCACTCACCGTTGGCACTTCCAGTCCCACTCTGCCAGGGAACCCCAACTCTACTCAGCCTGGGCACCTCCACTCCACTCAGCCTGGGCACATTCACTCCACTCAGCCTGGGCACTTCCAATCCCACTCTGCCTGGGAACCTGCACTCCACTCAGCCTGGGCCCCTCCACTCCACTCAGCCTGGGTACATTCACTCCACTCAGCCTGGGCACTTCCAATCCCACTCTGCCTGGGAACCTGCACTCCACTCAGCCTGGGCACCTCCACTCAGCCTGGGCACATTCACTCCACTCAGCCTGGGCACCTCCACTCCATTCAGCCTGGGCACATTCACTCCACTCAGCCTGGGCACTTCCAGTCCCACTCTGCTGGGAACCTGCACTCCACTCAGCCTGGGCACCTCCACTCCACTCAGCCTTGGTACCTTCACTCCACTCAACTGTGTCCCGCCCTCAATTCTCGTCCGATCGGAACGCGGTTTGGACCCGTTCTCCTGGGCGGCCTCGCAGCCCCTCCAGACCCAGCCAGTTAGCTCCAAGGGGCCGCCCCGAGCACGGGGAGGTGTGACACTTGACGCTTTGTCGCAACGGTGCCCGCGCCACGAGCCAAAAAGCGCCCCCCTCTCTCCGCGCCCATTCAAGGCAATGGGGAAACGCACGTTTCGGGCTCCGGCGGCCGGGCACATTCACTCCACTCTGTCTAGGCACATTGACTCCCATTCAGCCTGGGCACATTCACTCCACTCCGCCTGGGCACTTCCAGTCCCACTCTGCCTGGGAACCTGCACTCCACTCGGCATGGGCACCTCCACTCCAGTTAGCCTGGGCACATTCACTCCACTCAGCCTGGGCACTTCCAATCCCACTCTGCCAGGGAACCTGCACTCCACTCAGCCTGGGCACATGCAATCCACTCAGCCTGGGGACATTCACTCCACTCAGCCTGGGAACTTCCAATCCCACTCTGCCCGGGAACCAGCACTCCACTCAGCCTGGGCACCTCCACTCCACTCAGCCTGGGTACATTCACTCCACTCAGCCTTGGCACTTCCAGTCCCACTCTGCCAGGGAACCCCAACTCCACTCAGCCTGGGCACCTCCACTCCACTCAGCCTGGGCACATTCACTCCACTCAGCCTGGGCACTTCCAATCCCACTCTGCCTGGGAACCTGCACTCCACTCAGCCTGGGCACCTCCACTCCACTCAGCCTGGGTACTTCCAATCCCACTCTGCTGGGAACCTGCACTCCACTCAGCCTGGGAACCTCCACTCCACGCAGCCTGGGCACATTCACTCCACTCAGCCAGGGCACTTCCAGTCCCTCTCTGCCTGGGAACCCCAACTCCACTCAGCCTGGGCACCTCCACTCCACTCAGCCTGGGCACATTCACTCCACTCTGTCTAGGCACATTGACTCCCATTCAGCCTGGGAACATTCACTCCACTAAGCCTGGGCACATTCACTCCACTCAGCCTGGGCACTTCCAGTCCCACTCTGCCTGGGAACCTGCACTCCACTCAGCCTGGGCACCTCCAATCCACTCAGCCTGGGCACATTCTCTCCAGTCAGCCTGGGCACATTCACTCCACTCAGCCTGGGCA
This sequence comes from Conger conger, assembly GCF_963514075.1. Classification (NCBI taxonomy): domain Eukaryota; kingdom Metazoa; phylum Chordata; class Actinopteri; order Anguilliformes; family Congridae; genus Conger; species Conger conger. The sequence goes on from NW_026890391.1 coordinate 1,057,244, forward strand.
CATTCACTCCACTCAGCCTGGGCACCTCCACTCCATTCAGCCTGGGCACATTCACTCCACTCAGCCTGGGCACTTTCAGTCACACTCTGCCTGGGAACCTGCACTCCACTCGGCCTGGGCATCTCCACTCCACTCAGCCTGGGCACATTCACTCCACTCAGCCTGGGTACATTCACTCCACTCAGCCTTGGCACTTCCAGTCCCACTCTGCCAGGGAACCCCAACTCCACTCAGCCTGGGCACCTCCACTCCACTCAGCCTGGGCACATTCACTCCACTCAGCCTGGGCACTTCCAATCCCACTCTGCCAGGGAACCTGCACTCCACTCAGCCTGGGCACATGCAATCCACTCAGCCTGGGGACATTCACTCCACTCAGCCTGGGAACTTCCAATCCCACTCTGCCTGGGAACCAGCACTCCACTCAGCCTGGGCACCTCCACTCCACTCAGCCTGGGTACATTCACTCCACTCAGCCTTGGCACTTCCAGTCCCACTCTGCCAGGGAACCCCAACTCCACTCAGCCTGGGCACCTCCACTCCACTCAGCCTGGGCACATTCACTCCACTCAGCCTGGGCACTTCCAATCCCACTCTGCCTGGGAACCTGCACTCCACTCAGCCTGGGCACCTCCACTCCACTCAGCCTGGGTACTTCCCATCCCACTCTGCTGGGAACCTGCACTCCACTCAGCCTGGGAACCTCCACTCCACGCAGCCTGGGCACATTCACTCCACTCAGCCAGGGCACTTCCAGTCCCTCTCTGCCTGGGAACCCCAACTCCACTCAGCCTGGGCACCTCCACTCCACTCAGCCTGGGCACATTCACTCCACTCTGTCTAGGCACATTGACTCCCATTCAGCCTGGGAACATTCACTCCACTCAGCCTGGGCACATTCACTCCACTCAGCCTGGGCACTTCCAGTCCCACTCTGCCTGGGAACCTGCACTCCACTCAGCCTGGGCACCTCCAATCCACTCAGCCTGGGCACATTCTCTCCAGTCAGCCTGGGCACATTCACTCCACTCAGCCTGGGCACATTCACTCCACTCAGCCTGGGCACATTCACTCCACTCAGCCAGGGCACATTCACTCCACTCAGCCTGGGCACTTCCAGTCCCACTCTGCCCAGGAACCTCCACTCCCACTCTGACTGGGAACCTCCGCTACTCCTCTCCACACCCGGCTCTCCACCCGACTCGCGGGGGCCCACTCTTAAGCCCTCCCGCCGCAAGTTATAGGCCCTTTGCCCGGGCGGAAAGTGAACCGCGGAACTGTGTCCCGCCCTCAATTCTCGTCCGATCGGAACGCGGTTTGGATCCGTTCTCCTGGGCGGCCTCGCAGCCCCTCCAGACCCTGCTAGTTAACTCCAAGGGGCCGCCCCGAGCACGGGGAGGTGTGACACTTGACGCTTTGGCGCAACGGTGCCCGCGCCACGAGCCAAAAAGCGCCCCCCTCTCTCCGCGCCCATTCAAGCCAATGGGGAAACGCACGTTTCGGGCTCCGGCGGCCGGGCACATTCACTCCACTCTGTCTAGGCACATTGACTCCCATTCAGCCTGGGCACATTCACTCCACTCCGCCTGGGCACTTCCAGTCCCACTCTGCCTGGGAACCTGCACTCCACTCGGCCTGGGCACCTCCACTCCACTCAGCCTGGGCACATTCACTCCACTCAGCCTGGGCACTTCCAATCCCACTCTGCCTGGGAACCTGCACTCCACTCAGCCTGGGCACCTGCACTCCACTCAGCCTGGGTACATTACTCCACTCAGCCTGGGCACTTCCAATCCCACCCTGCCTGGGAACCTGCACTCCACTCAGCCTGGGCACCTCCACTCCACTCAGCCTGGGCACATTCACTCCACTCAGCGTTGGCACTTCCAGTCCCACTCTGCCAGGGAACCCCAACTCCACTCAGCCTGGGCACCTCCACTCCACTCAACCTGGGCACATTCACTCCACTCACCGTTGGCACTTCCAGTCCCACTCTGCCAGGGAACCCCAACTCTACTCAGCCTGGGCACCTCCACTCCACTCAGCCTGGGCACATTCACTCCACTCAGCCTGGGCACTTCCAATCCCACTCTGCCTGGGAACCTGCACTCCACTCAGCCTGGGCCCCTCCACTCCACTCAGCCTGGGTACATTCACTCCACTCAGCCTGGGCACTTCCAATCCCACTCTGCCTGGGAACCTGCACTCCACTCAGCCTGGGCACCTCCACTCAGCCTGGGCACATTCACTCCACTCAGCCTGGGCACCTCCACTCCATTCAGCCTGGGCACATTCACTCCACTCAGCCTGGGCACTTCCAGTCCCACTCTGCTGGGAACCTGCACTCCACTCAGCCTGGGCACCTCCACTCCACTCAGCCTTGGTACCTTCACTCCACTCAACTGTGTCCCGCCCTCAATTCTCGTCCGATCGGAACGCGGTTTGGACCCGTTCTCCTGGGCGGCCTCGCAGCCCCTCCAGACCCAGCCAGTTAGCTCCAAGGGGCCGCCCCGAGCACGGGGAGGTGTGACACTTGACGCTTTGGCGCAACGGTGCCCGCGCCACGAGCCAAAAAGCGCCCCCCTCTCTCCGCGCCCATTCAAGGCAATGGGGAAACGCACGTTTCGGGCTCCGGCAGCCGGGCACATTCACTCCACTCTGTCTAGGCACATTGACTCCCATTCAGCCTGGGCACATTCACTCCACTCCGCCTGGGCACTTCCAGTCCCACTCTGCCTGGGAACCTGCACTCCACTCGGCATGGGCACCTCCACTCCAGTTAGCCTGGGCACATTCACTCCACTCAGCCTGGGCACTTCCAATCCCACTCTGCCAGGGAACCTGCACTCCACTCAGCCTGGGCACATGCAATCCACTCAGCCTGGGGACATTCACTCCACTCAGCCTGGGAACTTCCAATCCCACTCTGCCCGGGAACCAGCACTCCACTCAGCCTGGGCACCTCCACTCCACTCAGCCTGGGTACATTCACTCCACTCAGCCTTGGCACTTCCAGTCCCACTCTGCCAGGGAACCCCAACTCAACTCAGCCTGGGCACCTCCACTCCACTCAGCCTGGGCACATTCACTCCACTCAGCCTGGGCACTTCCAATCCCACTCTGCCTGGGAACCTGCACTCCACGTTTCGGGCTCCGGCGGCCGGGCACATTCACTCCACTCTGTCTAGGCACATTGACTCCCATTCAGCCTGGGCACATTCACTCCACTCCGCCTGGGCACTTCCAGTCCCACTCTGCCTGGGAACCTGCACTCCATTCGGCCTGGGCACCTCCACTCCACTCAGCCTGGGCACATTCACTCCACTCAGCCTGGGCACTTCCAATCCCACTCTGCCTGGGAACCTGCACTCCACTCAGCCTGGGCACCTGCACTCCACTCTGCCAGGGTACAGTACTCCACTCAGCCTGGGCACTTCCAATCCCACCCTGCCTGGGAACCTGCACTCCACTCAGCCTGGGCACCTCCACTCCACTCAGCCTGGGCACATTCACTCCACTCAGCGTTGGCACTTCCAGTCCCACTCTGCCAGGGAACCCCAACTCCACTCAGCCTGGGCACCTCCACTCCACTCAGCCTGGGCACATTCACTCCACTCACCGTTGGCACTTCCAGTCCCACTCTGCCAGGGAACCCCAACTCTACTCAGCCTGGGCACCTCCACTCCACTCAGCCTGGGCACATTCACTCCACTCAGCCTGGGCACTTCCAATCCCACTCTGCCTGGGAACCTGCACTCCACTCAGCCAGGGCCCCTCCACTCCACTCAGCCTGGGTACATTCACTCCACTCAGCCTGGGCACTTCCAATCCCACTCTGCCTGGGAACCTGCACTCCACTCAGCCTGGGCACCTCCACTCAGCCTGGGCACATTCACTCCACTCAGCCTCGGCACCTCCACTCCATTCAGCCTGGGCACATTCACTCCACTCAGCCTGGGCACTTCCAGTCCCACTCTGCTGGGAACCTGCACTCCACTCAGCCTGGGCACCTCCACTCCACTCAGCCTTGGTACCTTCACTCCACTCAACTGTGTCCCGCCCTCAATTCTCGTCCGATCGGAACGCGGTTTGGACCCGTTCTCCTGGGCGGCCTCGCAGCCCCTCCAGACCCAGCCAGTTAGCTCCAAGGGGCCGCCCCGAGCACGGGGAGGTGTGACACTTGACGCTTTGGCGCAACGGTGCCCGCGCCACGAGCCAAAAAGCGCCCCCCTCTCTCCGCGCCCATTCAAGGCAATGGGGAAACGCACGTTTCGGGCTCCGGCGGCCGGGCACATTCACTCCACTCTGTCTAGGCACATTGACTCCCATTCAGCCTGGGCACATTCACTCCACTCCGCCTGGGCACTTCCAGTCCCACTCTGCCTGGGAACCTGCACTCCACTCGGCATGGGCACCTCCACTCCAGTTAGCCTGGGCACATTCACTCCACTCAGCCTGGGCACTTCCAATCCCACTCTGCCAGGGAACCTGCACTCCACTCAGCCTGGGCACATGCAATCCACTCAGCCTGGGGACATTCACTCCACTCAGCCTGGGAACTTCCAATCCCACTCTGCCCGGGAACCAGCACTCCACTCAGCCTGGGCACCTCCACTCCACTCAGCCTGGGTACATTCACTCCACTCAGCCTTGGCACTTCCAGTCCCACTCTGCCAGGGAACCCCAACTCCACTCAGCCTGGGCACCTCCACTCCACTCAGCCTGGGCACATTCACTCCACTCAGCCTGGGCACTTCCAATCCCACTCTGCCTGGGAACCTGCACTCCACTCAGCCTGGGCACCTCCACTCCACTCAGCCTGGGTACTTCCAATCCCACTCTGCTGGGAACCTGCACTCCACTCAGCCTGGGAACCTCCACTCCACGCAGCCTGGGCACATTCACTCCACTCAGCCAGGGCACTTCCAGTCCCTCTCTGCCTGGGAACCCCAACTCCACTCAGCCTGGGCACCTCCACTCCACTCAGCCTGGGCACATTCACTCCACTCTGTCTAGGCACATTGACTCCCATTCAGCCTGGGAACATTCACTCCACTAAGCCTGGGCACATTCACTCCACTCAGCCTGGGCACTTCCAGTCCCACTCTGCCTGGGAACCTGCACTCCACTCAGCCTGGGCACCTGCAATCCACTCAGCCTGGGCACATTCTCTCCAGTCAGCCTGGGCACATTCACTCTACTCAGCCTGGGCACATTCACTCCACTCAGCCTGGGCACCTCCACTCCATTCAGCCTGGGCACATTCACTCCACTCAGCCTGGGCACTTTCAGTCACACTCTGCCTGGGAACCTGCACTCCACTCGGCCTGGGCATCTCCACTCCACTCAGCCTGGGCACATTCACTCCACTCAGCCTGGGTACATTCACTCCACTCAGCCTTGGCACTTCCAGTCCCACTCTGCCAGGGAACCCCAACTCCACTCAGCCTGGGCACTTTCAGTCACACTCTGCCTGGGAACCTGCACTCCACTCGGCCTGGGCATCTCCACTCCACTCAGCCAGGGAACCGGCACTCCACTCAGCCTGGGCACATGCAATCCACTCAGCCTGGGGACATTCACTCCACTCAGCCTTGGAACTTCCAATCCCACTCTGCCTGGGAACCAGCACTCCACTCAGCCTGGGCACCTCCACTCCACTCAGCCTGGGTACATTCACTCCACTCAGCCTTGGCACTTCCAGTCCCACTCTGCCAGGGAACCCCAACTCCACTCAGCCTGGGCACCTCCACTCCACTCAGCCTGGGCACATTCACTCCACTCAGCCTGGGCACTTCCAATCCCACTCTGCCTGGGAACCTGCACTCCACTCAGCCTGGGCACCTCCACTCCACTCAGCCTGGGTACTTCCAATCCCACTCTGCTGGGAACCTGCACTCCACTCAGCCTGGGCACATTCACTCCACTCTGTCTAGGCACATTGACTCCCATTCAGCCTGGGAACATTCACTCCACTCAGCCTGGGCACATTCACTCCACTCCGCCTGGGCACTTCCAGTCCCCTCAGCCTGGGCACATTCACTCCACTCAGCCTTGGCACTTCCAGGCCCACTCTGCCAGGGAACCCCAACTCCACTCAGCCTGGGCACCTCCACTCCACTCAGCCTGGGCACATTCACTCCACTCAGCCTGGGCACTTCCAATCCCACTCTGCCTGGGAACCTGCACTCCACTCAGCCTGGGCACCTCCACTCCACTCAGCCTTGGTACATTCACTCCACTCAGCCTGGGCACATTCACTCCACTCAGCCTTGGCACTTCCAGTCCCACTCTGCCAGGGAACCCCAACTCCACTCAGCCTGGGCACCTCCACTCCACTCAGCCTGGGCACATTCACTCCACTCAGCCTGGGCACTTCCAGTCCCACTCTGCCTGGGAACCTGCACTCCACTCGGCCTGGGCACCTCCACTCCACTCAGCCTGGCCACATCCACTCCACGCAGCCTGGGCACATTCACTCCACTCAGCCAGGGCACTTCCAGTCCCTCTCTGCCTGGGAACCCCAACTCCACTCAGCCTGGGCAACTCCACTCCACTCAGCCTGGGCACATTCACTCCACTCTGTCTTGGCACATTGACTCCCATTCAGCCTGGGAACATTCACTCCGCTCAGCATGGGCACATTCACTCCACTCAGCCTGGGCACTTCCAGTCCCACTCTGCCTGGGAACCTGCACTCCACTCAGCCTGGGCACCTCCAATCCACTCAGCCTGGGCACATTCTCTCCAGTCAGCCTGGGCACATTCACTCCACTCAGCCTGGGCACATTCACTCCACTCAGCCTGGGCACATTCACTCCACTCAGCCAGGGCACATTCACTCCACTCAGCCTGGGCACTTCCAGTCCCACTCTGCCCAGGAACCTCCACTCCCACTCTGACTGGGAAACTCCGCTACTCCTCTCCACACCCGGCTCTCCACCCGACTCGCGGGGGCCCACTCTTAAGCCCTCCCGCCGCAAGTTATAGGCCCTTTGCCCGGGCGGAAAGTGAACCGCGGAACTGTGTCCCGCCCTCAATTCTCGTCCGATCGGAACGCGGTTTGGACCCGTTCTCCTGGGTGGCCTCGCAGCCCCTACAGACCCTGCTAGTTAGCTCCAAGGGGCCGCCCCGAGCACGGGGAGGTGTGACACTTGACGCTTTGGCGCAACGGTGCCCACGCCACGAGCCAAAAAGCGCCCCCCTCTCTCCGCGCCCATTCAAGGCAATGGGGAAACGCACGTTTCGGGCTCCGGCGGCCGGGCACATTCACTCCACTCTGTCTAGGCACATTGACTCCCATTCAGCCTGGGCACATTCACTCCACTCCGCCTGGGCACTTCCAGTCCCACTCTGCCTGGGAACCTGCACTCCACTCGGCCTGGGCACCTCCACTCCACTCAGCCTGGGCACATTCACTCCACTCAGCCTGGGCACTTCCAATCCCACTCTGCCAGGGAACCTGCACTCCACTCAGCCTGGGCACATGCAATCCACTCAGCCTGGGGACATTCACTCCACTCAGCCTGGGAACTTCCAATCCCACTCTGCCTGGGAACCAGCACTCCACTCAGCCTGGGCACCTCCACTCCACTCAGCCTGGGTACATTCACTCCACTCAGCCTTGGCACTTCCAGTCCCACTCTGCCAGGGAACCCCAACTCCACTCAGCCTGGGCACCTCCACTCCACTCAGCCTGGGCACATTCACTCCACTCAGCCTGGGCACTTCCAATCCCACTCTGCCTGGGAACCTGCACTCCACTCAGCCTGGGCACCTCCACTCCACTCAGCCTGGGTACTTCCCATCCCACTCTGCTGGGAACCTGCACTCCACTCAGCCTGGGAACCTCCACTCCACGCAGCCTGGGCACATTCACTCCACTCAGCCAGGGCACTTCCAGTCCCTCTCTGCCTGGGAACCCCAACTCCACTCAGCCTGGGCACCTCCACTCCACTCAGCCTGGGCACATTCACTCCACTCTGTCTAGGCACATTGACTCCCATTCAGCCTGGGAACATTCACTCCACTCAGCCTGGGCACATTCACTCCACTCAGCCTGGGCACTTCCAGTCCCACTCTGCCTGGGAACCTGCACTCCACTCAGCCTGGGCACCTCCAATCCACTCAGCCTGGGCACATTCTCTCCAGTCAGCCTGGGCACATTCACTCCACTCAGCCTGGGCACATTCACTCCACTCAGCCTGGGCACATTCACTCCACTCAGCCAGGGCACATTCACTCCACTCAGCCTGGGCACTTCCAGTCCCACTCTGCCCAGGAACCTCCACTCCCACTCTGACTGGGAACCTCCGCTACTCCTCTCCACACCCGGCTCTCCACCCGACTCGCGGGGGCCCACTCTTAAGCCCTCCCGCCGCAAGTTATAGGCCCTTTGCCCGGGCGGAAAGTGAACCGCGGAACTGTGTCCCGCCCTCAATTCTCGTCCGATCGGAACGCGGTTTGGATCCGTTCTCCTGGGCGGCCTCGCAGCCCCTCCAGACCCTGCTAGTTAGCTCCAAGGGGCCGCCCCGAGCACGGGGAGGTGTGACACTTGACGCTTTGGCGCAACGGTGCCCGCGCCACGAGCCAAAAAGCGCCCCCCTCTCTCCGCGCCCATTCAAGGCAATGGGGAAACGCACGTTTCGGGCTCCGGCGGCCGGGCACATTCACTCCACTCTGTCTAGGCACATTGACTCCCATTCAGCCTGGGCACATTCACTCCACTCCGCCTGGGCACTTCCAGTCCCACTCTGCCTGGGAACCTGCACTCCACTCGGCCTGGGCACCTCCACTCCACTCAGCCTGGGCACATTCACTCCACTCAGCCTGGGCACTTCCAATCCCACTCTGCCTGGGAACCTGCACTCCACTCAGCCTGGGCACCTGCACTCCACTCAGCCTGGGTACATTACTCCACTCAGCCTGGGCACTTCCAATCCCACCCTGCCTGGGAACCTGCACTCCACTCAGCCTGGGCACCTCCACTCCACTCAGCCTGGGCACATTCTCTCCACTCAGCGTTGGCACTTCCAGTCCCACTCTGCCAGGGAACCCCAACTCCACTCAGCCTGGGCACCTCCACTCCACTCAGCCTGGGCACATTCACTCCACTCACCGTTGGCACTTCCAGTCCCACTCTGCCAGGGAACCCCAACTCTACTCAGCCTGGGCACCTCCACTCCACTCAGCCTGGGCACATTCACTCCACTCAGCCTGGGCACTTCCAATCCCACTCTGCCTGGGAACCTGCACTCCACTCAGCCTGGGCCACTCCACTCCACTCAGCCTGGGTACATTCACTCCACTCAGCCTGGGCACTTCCAATCCCACTCTGCCTGGGAACCTGCACTCCACTCAGCCTGGGCACCTCCACTCAGCCTGGGCACATTCACTCCACTCAGCCTGGGCACCTCCACTCCATTCAGCCTGGGCACATTCACTCCACTCAGCCTGGGCACTTCCAGTCCCACTCTGCTGGGAACCTGCACTCCACTCAGCCTGGGCACCTCCACTCCACTCAGCCTTGGTACCTTCACTCCACTCAACTGTGTCCCGCCCTCAATTCTCGTCCGATCGGAACGCGGTTTGGACCCGTTCTCCTGGGCGGCCTCGCAGCCCCTCCAGACCCAGCCAGTTAGCTCCAAGGGGCCGCCCCGAGCACGGGGAGGTGTGACACTTGACGCTTTGGCGCAACGGTGCCCGCGCCACGAGCCAAAAAGCGCCCCCCTCTCTCCGCGCCCATTCAAGGCAATGGGGAAACGCACGTTTCGGGCTCCGGCAGCCGGGCACATTCACTCCACTCTGTCTAGGCACATTGACTCCCATTCAGCCTGGGCACATTCACTCCACTCCGCCTGGGCACTTCCAGTCCCACTCTGCCTGGGAACCTGCACTCCACTCGGCATGGGCACCTCCACTCCAGTTAGCCTGGGCACATTCACTCCACTCAGCCTGGGCACTTCCAATCCCACTCTGCCAGGGAACCTGCACTCCACTCAGCCTGGGCACATGCAATCCACTCAGCCTGGGGACATTCACTCCACTCAGCCTGGGAACTTCCAATCCCACTCTGCCCGGGAACCAGCACTCCACTCAGCCTGGGCACCTCCACTCCACTCAGCCTGGGTACATTCACTCCACTCAGCCTTGGCACTTCCAGTCCCACTCTGCCAGGGAACCCCAACTCAACTCAGCCTGGGCACCTCCACTCCACTCAGCCTGGGCACATTCACTCCACTCAGCCTGGGCACTTCCAATCCCACTCTGCCTGGGAACCTGCACTCCACGTTTCGGGCTCCGGCGGCCGGGCACATTCACTCCACTCTGTCTAGGCACATTGACTCCCATTCAGCCTGGGCACATTCACTCCACTCCGCCTGGGCACTTCCAGTCCCACTCTGCCTGGGAACCTGCACTCCATTCGGCCTGGGCACCTCCACTCCACTCAGCCTGGGCACATTCACTCCACTCAGCCTGGGCACTTCCAATCCCACTCTGCCTGGGAACCTGCACTCCACTCAGCCTGGGCACCTGCACTCCACTCAGCCTGGGTACAGTACTCCACTCAGCCTGGGCACTTCCAATCCCACCCTGCCTGGGAACCTGCACTCCACTCAGCCTGGGCACCTCCACTCCACTCAGCCTGGGCACATTCACTCCACTCAGCGTTGGCACTTCCAGTCCCACTCTGCCAGGGAACCCCAACTCCACTCAGCCTGGGCACCTCCACTCCACTCAGCCTGGGCACATTCACTCCACTCACCGTTGGCACTTCCAGTCCCACTCTGCCAGGGAACCCCAACTCTACTCAGCCTGGGCACCTCCACTCCACTCAGCCTGGGCACATTCACTCCACTCAGCCTGGGCACTTCCAATCCCACTCTGCCTGGGAACCTGCACTCCACTCAGCCTGGGCCCCTCCACTCCACTCAGCCTGGGTACATTCACTCCACTCAGCCTGGGCACTTCCAATCCCACTCTGCCTGGGAACCTGCACTCCACTCAGCCTGGGCACCTCCACTCAGCCTGGGCACATTCACTCCACTCAGCCTCGGCACCTCCACTCCATTCAGCCTGGGCACATTCACTCCACTCAGCCTGGGCACTTCCAGTCCCACTCTGCTGGGAACCTGCACTCCACTCAGCCTGGGCACCTCCACTCCACTCAGCCTTGGTACCTTCACTCCACTCAACTGTGTCCCGCCCTCAATTCTCGTCCGATCGGAACGCGGTTTGGACCCGTTCTCCTGGGCGGCCTCGCAGCCCCTCCAGACCCAGCCAGTTAGCTCCAAGGGGCCGCCCCGAGCACGGGGAGGTGTGACACTTGACGCTTTGTCGCAACGGTGCCCGCGCCACGAGCCAAAAAGCGCCCCCCTCTCTCCGCGCCCATTCAAGGCAATGGGGAAACGCACGTTTCGGGCTCCGGCGGCCGGGCACATTCACTCCACTCTGTCTAGGCACATTGACTCCCATTCAGCCTGGGCACATTCACTCCACTCCGCCTGGGCACTTCCAGTCCCACTCTGCCTGGGAACCTGCACTCCACTCGGCATGGGCACCTCCACTCCAGTTAGCCTGGGCACATTCACTCCACTCAGCCTGGGCACTTCCAATCCCACTCTGCCAGGGAACCTGCACTCCACTCAGCCTGGGCACATGCAATCCACTCAGCCTGGGGACATTCACTCCACTCAGCCTGGGAACTTCCAATCCCACTCTGCCCGGGAACCAGCACTCCACTCAGCCTGGGCACCTCCACTCCACTCAGCCTGGGTACATTCACTCCACTCAGCCTTGGCACTTCCAGTCCCACTCTGCCAGGGAACCCCAACTCCACTCAGCCTGGGCACCTCCACTCCACTCAGCCTGGGCACATTCACTCCACTCAGCCTGGGCACTTCCAATCCCACTCTGCCTGGGAACCTGCACTCCACTCAGCCTGGGCACCTCCACTCCACTCAGCCTGGGTACTTCCAATCCCACTCTGCTGGGAACCTGCACTCCACTCAGCCTGGGAACCTCCACTCCACGCAGCCTGGGCACATTCACTCCACTCAGCCAGGGCACTTCCAGTCCCTCTCTGCCTGGGAACCCCAACTCCACTCAGCCTGGGCACCTCCACTCCACTCAGCCTGGGCACATTCACTCCACTCTGTCTAGGCACATTGACTCCCATTCAGCCTGGGAACATTCACTCCACTAAGCCTGGGCACATTCACTCCACTCAGCCTGGGCACTTCCAGTCCCACTCTGCCTGGGAACCTGCACTCCACTCAGCCTGGGCACCTCCAATCCACTCAGCCTGGGCACATTCTCTCCAGTCAGCCTGGGCACATTCACTCCACTCAGCCTGGGCACATTCACTCCACTCAGCCTGGGCACCTCCACTCCATTCAGCCTGGGCACATTCACTCCACTCAGCCTGGGCACTTTCAGTCACACTCTGCCTGGGAACCTGCACTCCACTCGGCCTGGGCATCTCCACTCCACTCAGCCTGGGCACATTCACTCCACTCAGCCTGGGTACATTCACTCCACTCAGCCTTGGCACTTCCAGTCCCACTCTGCCAGGGAACCCCAACTCCACTCAGCCTGGGCACCTCCACTCCACTCAGCCTGGGCACATTCACTCCACTCAGCCTGGGCACTTCCAATCCCACTCTGCCAGGGAACCTGCACTCCACTCAGCCTGGGCACATGCAATCCACTCAGCCTGGGGACATTCACTCCACTCAGCCTGGGAACTTCCAATCCCACTCTGCCTGGGAACCAGCACTCCACTCAGCCTGGGCACCTCCACTCCACTCAGCCTGGGTACATTCACTCCACTCAGCCTTGGCACTTCCAGTCCCACTCTGCCAGGGAACCCCAACTCCACTCAGCCTGGGCACCTCCACTCCACTCAGCCTGGGCACATTCACTCCACTCAGCCTGGGCACTTCCAATCCCACTCTGCCTGGGAACCTGCACTCCACTCAGCCTGGGCACCTCCACTCCACTCAGCCTGGGTACTTCCCATCCCACTCTGCTGGGAACCTGCACTCCACTCAGCCTGGGAACCTCCACTCCACGCAGCCTGGGCACATTCACTCCACTCAGCCAGGGCACTTCCAGTCCCTCTCTGCCTGGGAACCCCAACTCCACTCAGCCTGGGCACCTCCACTCCACTCAGCCTGGGCACATTCACTCCACTCTGTCTAGGCACATTGACTCCCATTCAGCCTGGGAACATTCACTCCACTCAGCCTGGGCACATTCACTCCACTCAGCCTGGGCACTTCCAGTCCCACTCTGCCTGGGAACCTGCACTCCACTCAGCCTGGGCACCTCCAATCCACTCAGCCTGGGCACATTCTCTCCAGTCAGCCTGGGCACATTCACTCCACTCAGCCTGGGCACATTCACTCCACTCAGCCTGGGCACATTCACTCCACTCAGCCAGGGCACATTCACTCCACTCAGCCTGGGCACTTCCAGTCCCACTCTGCCCAGGAACCTCCACTCCCACTCTGACTGGGAACCTCCGCTACTCCTCTCCACACCCGGCTCTCCACCCGACTCGCGGGGGCCCACTCTTAAGCCCTCCCGCCGCAAGTTATAGGCCCTTTGCCCGGGCGGAAAGTGAACCGCGGAACTGTGTCCCGCCCTCAATTCTCGTCCGATCGGAACGCGGTTTGGATCCGTTCTCCTGGGCGGCCTCGCAGCCCCTCCAGACCCTGCTAGTTAACTCCAAGGGGCCGCCCCGAGCACGGGGAGGTGTGACACTTGACGCTTTGGCGCAACGGTGCCCGCGCCACGAGCCAAAAAGCGCCCCCCTCTCTCCGCGCCCATTCAAGCCAATGGGGAAACGCACGTTTCGGGCTCCGGCGGCCGGGCACATTCACTCCACTCTGTCTAGGCACATTGACTCCCATTCAGCCTGGGCACATTCACTCCACTCCGCCTGGGCACTTCCAGTCCCACTCTGCCTGGGAACCTGCACTCCACTCGGCCTGGGCACCTCCACTCCACTCAGCCTGGGCACATTCACTCCACTCAGCCTGGGCACTTCCAATCCCACTCTGCCTGGGAACCTGCACTCCACTCAGCCTGGGCACCTGCACTCCACTCAGCCTGGGTACATTACTCCACTCAGCCTGGGCACTTCCAATCCCACCCTGCCTGGGAACCTGCACTCCACTCAGCCTGGGCACCTCCACTCCACTCAGCCTGGGCACATTCACTCCACTCAGCGTTGGCACTTCCAGTCCCACTCTGCCAGGGAACCCCAACTCCACTCAGCCTGGGCACCTCCACTCCACTCAACCTGGGCACATTCACTCCACTCACCGTTGGCACTTCCAGTCCCACTCTGCCAGGGAACCCCAACTCTACTCAGCCTGGGCACCTCCACTCCACTCAGCCTGGGCACATTCACTCCACTCAGCCTGGGCACTTCCAATCCCACTCTGCCTGGGAACCTGCACTCCACTCAGCCTGGGCCCCTCCACTCCACTCAGCCTGGGTACATTCACTCCACTCAGCCTGGGCACTTCCAATCCCACTCTGCCTGGGAACCTGCACTCCACTCAGCCTGGGCACCTCCACTCAGCCTGGGCACATTCACTCCACTCAGCCTGGGCACCTCCACTCCATTCAGCCTGGGCACATTCACTCCACTCAGCCTGGGCACTTCCAGTCCCACTCTGCTGGGAACCTGCACTCCACTCAGCCTGGGCACCTCCACTCCACTCAGCCTTGGTACCTTCACTCCACTCAACTGTGTCCCGCCCTCAATTCTCGTCCGATCGGAACGCGGTTTGGACCCGTTCTCCTGGGCGGCCTCGCAGCCCCTCCAGACCCAGCCAGTTAGCTCCAAGGGGCCGCCCCGAGCACGGGGAGGTGTGACACTTGACGCTTTGGCGCAACGGTGCCCGCGCCACGAGCCAAAAAGCGCCCCCCTCTCTCCGCGCCCATTCAAGGCAATGGGGAAACGCACGTTTCGGGCTCCGGCAGCCGGGCACATTCACTCCACTCTGTCTAGGCACATTGACTCCCATTCAGCCTGGGCACATTCACTCCACTCCGCCTGGGCACTTCCAGTCCCACTCTGCCTGGGAACCTGCACTCCACTCGGCATGGGCACCTCCACTCCAGTTAGCCTGGGCACATTCACTCCACTCAGCCTGGGCACTTCCAATCCCACTCTGCCAGGGAACCTGCACTCCACTCAGCCTGGGCACATGCAATCCACTCAGCCTGGGGACATTCACTCCACTCAGCCTGGGAACTTCCAATCCCACTCTGCCCGGGAACCAGCACTCCACTCAGCCTGGGCACCTCCACTCCACTCAGCCTGGGTACATTCACTCCACTCAGCCTTGGCACTTCCAGTCCCACTCTGCCAGGGAACCCCAACTCAACTCAGCCTGGGCACCTCCACTCCACTCAGCCTGGGCACATTCACTCCACTCAGCCTGGGCACTTCCAATCCCACTCTGCCTGGGAACCTGCACTCCACGTTTCGGGCTCCGGC
Source organism: Conger conger (assembly GCF_963514075.1). NCBI lineage: Eukaryota > Metazoa > Chordata > Actinopteri > Anguilliformes > Congridae > Conger > Conger conger. Next base: position 1,072,761 of record NW_026890391.1, read on the forward strand.
GGCCGGGCACATTCACTCCACTCTGTCTAGGCACATTGACTCCCATTCAGCCTGGGCACATTCACTCCACTCCGCCTGGGCACTTCCAGTCCCACTCTGCCTGGGAACCTGCACTCCATTCGGCCTGGGCACCTCCACTCCACTCAGCCTGGGCACATTCACTCCACTCAGCCTGGGCACTTCCAATCCCACTCTGCCTGGGAACCTGCACTCCACTCAGCCTGGGCACCTGCACTCCACTCTGCCAGGGTACAGTACTCCACTCAGCCTGGGCACTTCCAATCCCACCCTGCCTGGGAACCTGCACTCCACTCAGCCTGGGCACCTCCACTCCACTCAGCCTGGGCACATTCACTCCACTCAGCGTTGGCACTTCCAGTCCCACTCTGCCAGGGAACCCCAACTCCACTCAGCCTGGGCACCTCCACTCCACTCAGCCTGGGCACATTCACTCCACTCACCGTTGGCACTTCCAGTCCCACTCTGCCAGGGAACCCCAACTCTACTCAGCCTGGGCACCTCCACTCCACTCAGCCTGGGCACATTCACTCCACTCAGCCTGGGCACTTCCAATCCCACTCTGCCTGGGAACCTGCACTCCACTCAGCCAGGGCCCCTCCACTCCACTCAGCCTGGGTACATTCACTCCACTCAGCCTGGGCACTTCCAATCCCACTCTGCCTGGGAACCTGCACTCCACTCAGCCTGGGCACCTCCACTCAGCCTGGGCACATTCACTCCACTCAGCCTCGGCACCTCCACTCCATTCAGCCTGGGCACATTCACTCCACTCAGCCTGGGCACTTCCAGTCCCACTCTGCTGGGAACCTGCACTCCACTCAGCCTGGGCACCTCCACTCCACTCAGCCTTGGTACCTTCACTCCACTCAACTGTGTCCCGCCCTCAATTCTCGTCCGATCGGAACGCGGTTTGGACCCGTTCTCCTGGGCGGCCTCGCAGCCCCTCCAGACCCAGCCAGTTAGCTCCAAGGGGCCGCCCCGAGCACGGGGAGGTGTGACACTTGACGCTTTGGCGCAACGGTGCCCGCGCCACGAGCCAAAAAGCGCCCCCCTCTCTCCGCGCCCATTCAAGGCAATGGGGAAACGCACGTTTCGGGCTCCGGCGGCCGGGCACATTCACTCCACTCTGTCTAGGCACATTGACTCCCATTCAGCCTGGGCACATTCACTCCACTCCGCCTGGGCACTTCCAGTCCCACTCTGCCTGGGAACCTGCACTCCACTCGGCATGGGCACCTCCACTCCAGTTAGCCTGGGCACATTCACTCCACTCAGCCTGGGCACTTCCAATCCCACTCTGCCAGGGAACCTGCACTCCACTCAGCCTGGGCACATGCAATCCACTCAGCCTGGGGACATTCACTCCACTCAGCCTGGGAACTTCCAATCCCACTCTGCCCGGGAACCAGCACTCCACTCAGCCTGGGCACCTCCACTCCACTCAGCCTGGGTACATTCACTCCACTCAGCCTTGGCACTTCCAGTCCCACTCTGCCAGGGAACCCCAACTCCACTCAGCCTGGGCACCTCCACTCCACTCAGCCTGGGCACATTCACTCCACTCAGCCTGGGCACTTCCAATCCCACTCTGCCTGGGAACCTGCACTCCACTCAGCCTGGGCACCTCCACTCCACTCAGCCTGGGTACTTCCAATCCCACTCTGCTGGGAACCTGCACTCCACTCAGCCTGGGAACCTCCACTCCACGCAGCCTGGGCACATTCACTCCACTCAGCCAGGGCACTTCCAGTCCCTCTCTGCCTGGGAACCCCAACTCCACTCAGCCTGGGCACCTCCACTCCACTCAGCCTGGGCACATTCACTCCACTCTGTCTAGGCACATTGACTCCCATTCAGCCTGGGAACATTCACTCCACTAAGCCTGGGCACATTCACTCCACTCAGCCTGGGCACTTCCAGTCCCACTCTGCCTGGGAACCTGCACTCCACTCAGCCTGGGCACCTGCAATCCACTCAGCCTGGGCACATTCTCTCCAGTCAGCCTGGGCACATTCACTCTACTCAGCCTGGGCACATTCACTCCACTCAGCCTGGGCACCTCCACTCCATTCAGCCTGGGCACATTCACTCCACTCAGCCTGGGCACTTTCAGTCACACTCTGCCTGGGAACCTGCACTCCACTCGGCCTGGGCATCTCCACTCCACTCAGCCTGGGCACATTCACTCCACTCAGCCTGGGTACATTCACTCCACTCAGCCTTGGCACTTCCAGTCCCACTCTGCCAGGGAACCCCAACTCCACTCAGCCTGGGCACTTTCAGTCACACTCTGCCTGGGAACCTGCACTCCACTCGGCCTGGGCATCTCCACTCCACTCAGCCAGGGAACCGGCACTCCACTCAGCCTGGGCACATGCAATCCACTCAGCCTGGGGACATTCACTCCACTCAGCCTTGGAACTTCCAATCCCACTCTGCCTGGGAACCAGCACTCCACTCAGCCTGGGCACCTCCACTCCACTCAGCCTGGGTACATTCACTCCACTCAGCCTTGGCACTTCCAGTCCCACTCTGCCAGGGAACCCCAACTCCACTCAGCCTGGGCACCTCCACTCCACTCAGCCTGGGCACATTCACTCCACTCAGCCTGGGCACTTCCAATCCCACTCTGCCTGGGAACCTGCACTCCACTCAGCCTGGGCACCTCCACTCCACTCAGCCTGGGTACTTCCAATCCCACTCTGCTGGGAACCTGCACTCCACTCAGCCTGGGCACATTCACTCCACTCTGTCTAGGCACATTGACTCCCATTCAGCCTGGGAACATTCACTCCACTCAGCCTGGGCACATTCACTCCACTCAGCCTGGGCACTTCCAGTTCCACTCTGCCTGGGAACCTGCACTCCACTCAGCCTGGGCACCTCCAATCCACTCAGCCTGGGCACATTCTCTCCAGTCAGCCTGGGCACATTCACTCCACTCAGCCTGGGCACATTCACTCCACTCAGCCTGGGCACCTCCACTCCATTCAGCCTGGGCACATTCACTCCACTCAGCCTGGGCACTTTCAGTCACACTCTGCCTGGGAACCTGCACTCCACTCGGCCTGGGCATCTCCACTCCACTCAGCCTGGGCACATTCACTCCACTCAGCCTGGGTACATTCACTCCACTCAGCCTTGGCACTTCCAGTCCCACTCTGCCAGGGAACCCCAACTCCACTCAGCCTGGGCACCTCCACTCCACTCAGCCTGGGCACATTCACTGCGCTCAGCCTGGGCACTTCCAATCCCACTCTGCCAGGGAACCTGCACTCCACTCAGCCTGGGCACCTCCACTCCATTCAGCCTGGGCACATTCACTCCACTCAGCCTTGGCACTTCCAGTCCCACTCTGCCAGGGAACCCCAACTCCACTCAGCCTGGGCACCTCCACTCCACTCAGCCTGGGCACATTCACTCCACTCTGTCTAGGCACATTGACTCCCATTCAGCCTGGGCACATTCACTCCACTCCGCCTGGGCACTTCCAGTCCCACTCTGCCTGGGAACCTGCACTCCACTTGGCCTGGGCACCTCCACTCCACTCAGCCTGGGTACTTCCAATCCCACTCTGCTGGGAACCTTCACTCCACTCAGCCTGGGAACCTCCACTCCACTCAGCCTGGGCACATTCACTCCACTCAGCCTGGACACTTCCAATCCCACTCTGCCTGGGAACCTGCACTCCACTCAGCCTGGGCACCTCCACTCCACTCAGCCTGGGCACATTCACTCCACTCTGCCTGGGCACATTCACTCCACTCAGCCTGGGCACATTCACTCCACTCAGCCTGGGCACTTCCAGTCCCACTCTTCTGGGAACCTGCACTCCACTCGGCCTGGGCACCTCCACTCCACTCAGCCTGGGTACATTCACTCCACTCAGCTTTGGCACGTACAGTCCCACTCTGCCAGGGAACCCCAACTCCACTCAGCCTGGGCACCTCCACTTCACTCAGCCTGGGCACATTCACTGCACTCAGCCGGGGCACTTCCAATCCCACTCTGCCAGGGAACCTGCACTCCACTCAGCCTGGGCACCTCCACTCCATTCAGCCTGGGCACATTCACTCCACTCAGCCTGGGCACTTTCAGTCCCACTCTGCCTGGGAACCTGCACTCCACTCGGCCTGGGCACCTCCACTCCACTCAGCCTGGGCACATTCACTCCACTCAGCCTTGGCACTTCCAGTCCCACTCTGCCAGGGAACCCCAACTCCACTCAGCCTGGGCACCTCCACTCCACTCATCCTGGGCACATTCACTCCACTCAGCCTGGGCACTTCCAATCCCACTCTGCCTGGGTGCCTGCACTCCACTCAGCCTGGGCACCTCCACTCCACTCAGCCTGGCCACATTCACTCCACTCAGCCAGGGCACATTCACTCCACTCAGCCTGGGCACATTCACTCCACTCAGCCTTGGCACTTCCAGTCCCACTCTGCCAGGGAACCCCAACTCCACTCAGCCTGGGCACCTCCACTCCACTCAGCCTGGGCACATTCACTCCACTCAGCCAGGGCACATTCACTCCACTCAGCCTGGGCACTTCCAGTCCCACTCTGCCCAGGAACCTCCACTCCCACTCTGACTGGGAACCTCCGCTACTCCTCTCCACACCCGGCTCTCCACCCGACTCGCGGGGGCCCACTCTTAAGCCCTCCCGCCGCAAGTTATAGGCCCTTTGCCCGGGCGGAAAGTGAACCGCGGAACTGTGTCCCGCCCTCAATTCTCGTCCGATCGGAACGCGGTTTGGACCCGTTCTCCTGGGCGGCCTCGCAGCCCCTCCAGACCCAGCCAGTTAGCTCCAAGGGGCCGCCCCGAGCACGGGGAGGTGTGACACTTGACGCTTTGGCGCAACGGTGCCCGTGCCACGAGCCAAAAAGCGCCCCCCTCTCTCCGCGCCCATTCAAGGCAATGGGGAAACGCACGTTTCGGGCTCCGGCGGCCGGGCACATTCACTCCACTCTGTCTAGGCACATTGACTCCCATTCAGCCTGGGCACATTCACTCCACTCCGCCTGGGCACTTCCAGTCCCACTCTGCCTGGGAACCTGCACTCCACTCGGCCTGGGCACCTCCACTCCAGTCAGCCTGGGCACATTCACTCCACTCAGCCTGGGCACTTCCAATCCCACTCTGCCAGGGAACCTGCACTCCACTCAGCCTGGGCACATGCAATCCACTCAGCCTGGGGACATTCACTCCACTCAGCCTGGGAACTTCCAATCCCACTCTGCCTGGGAACCAGCACTCCACTCAGCCATGGCACCTCCACTCCACTCAGCGTGGGTACATTCACTCCACTCAGCCTTGGCACTTCCAGTCCCACTCTGCCAGGGAACCCCAACTCCACTCAGCCTGGGCACCTCCACTCCACTCAGCCTGGGCACATTCACTCCACTCAGCCTGGGCACTTCCAATCCCACTCTGCCTGGGAACCTGCACTCCACTCAGCCTGGGCACCTCCACTCAGCCTGGGCACCTCCACTCCATTCAGCCTGGGCACATTCACTCCACTCAGCCTGGGCACTTCCAGTCCCACTCTGCTGGGAACCTGCACTCCACTCAGCCTGGGCACCTCCACTCCGCTCAGCCTGGGTACCTTCACTCCACTCAGCCTTGGCACTTCCAGTCCCACTCTGCCAGGGAACCCCAACTCCACTCAGCCTGGGCACCTCCACTCCACTCAGCCTGGGCACATTCACTCCACTCAGCCTGGGCACTTCCAATCCCACTCTGCCAGGGAACCTGCACTCCACTCAGCCTGGGCACCTCCACTCCATTCAGCCTGGGCACATTCACTCCACTCAGCCTGGGCACTTTCAGTCCCACTCTGCCTGGGAACCTGCACTCCACTCGGCCTGGGCACCTCCACTCCACTCAGCCTGGGCACATTCACTCCACTCAGCCTTGGCACTTCCAGTCCCACTCTGCCAGGGAACCCCAACTCCACTCAGCCTGGGCACCTCCACTCCACTCAGCCTGGGCACATTCACTCCACTCAGCCTGGGCACTTCCAATCCCACTCTGCCTGGGAACCTGCACTCCACTCAGCCTCGGTACTTCCAATCCCACTCTGCTGGGAACCTGCACTCCACTCAGCCTGGGAACCTCCACTCCACGCAGCCTGGGCACATTCACTCCAGTCAGCCAGGGCACTTCCAGTCCCTCTCTGCCTGGGAACCCCAACTCCACTCAGCCTGGGCCCCTCCACTCCACTCAGCCTGGGCACATTCACTCCACTCTGTCTAGGCACATTGACTCCCATTCAGCCTGGGCACATTCACTCCACTCAGCCTGGGCACTTCCAGTCCCACTCTGCCCAGGAACCTCCACTCCTACTCTGACTGGGAACCTCCGCTACTCCTCTCCACACCCGGCTCTCCACCCGACTCGCGGGGGCCCACTCTTAAGCCCTCCCGCCGCAAGTTATAGGCCCTTTGCCCGGGCGGAAAGTGAACCGCGGAACTGTGTCCCGCCCTCAACTCTCGTCCGATCGGAACGCGGTTTGGACCCGTTCTCCTGGGCGGCCTCGTAGCCCCTCCAGACCCAGCCAGTTAGCTCCAAGGGGCCGCCCCGAGCACGGGGAGGTGTGACACTTGACGCTTTGGCGCAACGGTGCCCGCGCCACGAGCCAAAAAGCGCCCCCCTCTCTCCGCGCCCATTCAAGGCAATGGGGAAACGCACGTTTCGGGCTCCGGCGGCCGGGCACATTCACTCCACTCTGTCTAGGCACATTGACTCCCATTCAGCCTGGGCACATTCACTCCACTCCGCCTGGGCACTTCCAGTCCCACTCTGCCTGGGAACCTGCACTCCACTCGGCCTGGGCACCTCCACTCCAGTCAGCCTGGGCACATTCACTCCACTCAGCCTGGGCACTTCCAATCCCACTCTGCCAGGGAACCTGCACTCCACTCAGCCTGGGCACATGCAATCCACTCAGCCTGGGGACATTCACTCCACTCAGCCTGGGAACTTCCAATCCCACTCTGCCTGGGAACCAGCACTCCACTCAGACATGGCACCTCCACTCCACTCAGCCTGGGTACATTCACTCCACTCAGCCTTGGCACTTCCAGTCCCACTCTGCCAGGGAACCCCAACTCCACTCAGCCTGGGCACCTCCACTCCACTCAGCCTGGGCACATTCACTCCACTCAGCCTGGGCACTTCCAATCCCACTCTGCCTGGGAACCTGCAGTCCACTCAGCCTGGGCACCTCCACTCCATTCAGCCTGGGCACATTCACTTTACTCAGCCTGGGCACTTCCAATCCCACTCTGCCTGGGAACCTGCACTCCACTCAGCCTGGGCACCTCCACTCCACTCAGCCTGGGTACTTCCAATCCCACTCTGCTGGGAACCTTCACTCCACTCAGCCTGGGAACCTCCACTCCACGCAGCCTGGGCACATTCACTCCACTCAGCCAGGGAACTTCCAGTCCCTCTCTGCCTGGGAACCCCAACTCCACTCAGCCTGGGCACCTCCACTCCACTCAGCCTGGGCACATTCACTCCACTCTGTCTAGGCACATTGACTACCATTCAGCCTGGGCACATTCACTCCACTCCGCCTGGGCACTTCCAATCCCACTCTGCCTGGGTGCCTGCACTCCACTCAGCCTGGGCACCTCCACTCCACTCAGCCTGGCCACATTCACTCCACTCATCCTGGGCACTTCCAGTCCCTCTCTGCCTGGGAACCCCAACTCCACTCAGCCTGGGCACCTCCACTCCACTCAGCCTGGGCACATTCACTCCACTCTCTCTAGGCACATTGACTCCCATTCAGCCTGGGATCATTCACTCCACTCAGCCTGGGCACATTCACTCCACTCAGCCTGGGCACTTCCAGTCCCACTCTGCCTGGGAACCTGCACTCCACTCAGCCTGGGCACCTCCAATCCACTCAGCCTTGTCACATTCTCTCCACTCAGCCTGGGCACATTCACTCCACTCAGCCTGGGCACATTCACTCCACTCAGCCTTGGCACATTCACTCCACTCAGCCAGGGCACTTCCAGTCCCACTCTGCCCAGGAACCTCCACTCCCACTCTGACTGGGAACCTCCGCTACTCCTCTCCACACCCGGCTCTCCACCCGACTCGCGGGGGCCCACTCTTAAGCCCTCCCGCCGCAAGTTATAGGCCCTTTGCCCGGGCGGAAAGTGAACCGCGGAACTGTGTCCCGCCCTCAATTCTCGTCCGATCGGAACGCGGTTTGGACCCGTTCTCCTGGGCGGCCTCGCAGCCCCTCCAGACCCAGCCAGTTAGCTCCAAGGGGCCGCCCCGAGCACGGGGAGGTGTGACACTTGATGCTTTGGCGCAACGGTGCCCGCGCCACGAGCCAAAAAGCGCCCCCCTCTCTCCGCGCCCATTCAAGGCAATGGGGAAACGCACGTTTCGGGCTCCGGCGGCCGGGCACATTCACTCCACTCTGTCTAGGCACATTGACTCCCATTCAGCCTGGGCACATTCACTCCACTCCGCCTGGGCACTTCCAGTCCCACTCTGCCAGGGAACCCCAACTCCACTCAGCCTGGGCACCTCCACTCCACTCAGCCTGGGCACATTCACTCCACTCTGCCTGGGCACATTCACTCCACTCAGCCTGGGCACATTCACTCCACTCAGCCTGGGCACTTCCAGTCCCACTCTGCTGGGAACCTGCACTCCACTCAGCCTGGGCACCTCCACTCCACTCAGCCTGGGTACATTCACTCCACTCAGCCTTGGCACTTCCAATCCCACTCTGCCAGGGAACCCCAACTCCACTCAGCCTGGGCACCTCCACTCCACTCAGCCTGGGCACATTCACTGCACTCAGCCTGGGCACTTCCAATCCCACTCTGCCAGGGAACCTGCACTCAACTCAGCCTGGGCACCTCCACTCCATTCAGCCTGGGCGCATTCACTCCACTCAGCCTGGGCACTTTCAGTCCCACTCTGCCTGGGAACCTGCACTCCACTCGGCCTGGGCACCTCCACTCCACTCAGCCTGGGCACATTCACTCCACTCAGCCTTGGCACTTCCAGTCCCACTCTGCCAGGGAACCCCAACTCCACTCAGCCTGGGCACCTCCACTCCACTCAGCCTGGGCACATTCACTCCACTCAGCCTGGGCACTTCAAATCACACTCTGCCTGGGTGCCTGCACTCCACTCAGCCTGGGCACCTCCACTCCACTCAGCCTGGCCACATTCACTCCACTCAGCCAGGGCACATTCACTCCACTCAGCCTGGGCACTTCCAGTCCCACTCTGCCCAGGAACATCCACTCCCACTCTGACTGGGAACCTCCGCTACTCCTCTCCACACCCGGCTCTCCAGCCGACTCGCGGGGGCCCACTCTTAAGCCCTCCCGCCGCAATTTATAGGCCCTTTGCCCGGGCGGAAAGTGAACCGCGGAACTGTGTCCCGCCCTCAATTCTCGTCCGATCGGAACGCGGTTTGGACCCGTTCTCCTGGGCGGCCTCGCAGCCCCTCCAGACCCAGCCAGTTAGCTCCAAGGGGCCGCCCCGAGCACGGGGAGGGGTGACACTTGACGCTTTGGCGCAACGGTGCCCGCGCCACGAGCCAAAAAGCGCCCCCCTCTCTCCGCGCCCATTCAAGGCAATGGGGAAACGCACGTTTCGGGCTCCGGCGGCCGGGCACATTCACTCCACTCTGTCTAGGCACATTGACTCCCATTCAGCCTGGGCACATTCACTCCACTCCGTCTCGGCACTTCCAGTCCCACTCTGCCTGGGAACCTGCACTCCACTCGGCCTGGGCACCTCCACTCCACTCAGCCTGGGCACATTCACTCCACTCAGCCTTGGCACTTCCAGTCCCACTCTGCCAGGGAACCCCAACTCCACTCAGCCTGGGCACCTCCACTCCACTCAGCCTGGGCACATTCACTCCACTCAGCCTGGGCACTTCCAATCCCACTCTGCCTGGGTGCCTGCACTCCACTCAGCCTGGGCACCTCCACTCCACTCAGCCTGGCCACATTCACTCCACTCAGCCTGGGCACATTCACTCCACTCAGCCTTGGCACTTCCAGTCCCACTCTGCCAGGGAACCCCAACTCCACTCAGCCTGGGCACCTCCACTCCACTCAGCCTGGGCACATTCACTACACTCCGCCTGGGCACTTCCAGTCCCACTCTGCCTGGGAACCTGCACTCCACTCGGCCTGGGCACCTCCACTCCACTCAGCCTGGGCACATTCACTCCACTCAGCCTGGGCACTTCCAATCCCACTCTGCCAGGGAACCTGCACTCCACTCAGCCTGGGCACATGCAATCCACTCAGCCAGGGGACATTCACTCCACTCAGCCTGGGAACTTCCAATCCCACTCTGCCTGGGAACCAGCACCCCACTCAGCCTGGGCACCTCCACTCCACTCAGCCTGGGTACATTCACTCCACTCAGGCTTGGCACTTCCAGTCCCACTCTGCCTGGGAACCTGCACTCCACTCAGCCTGGGCACCTCCACTCCACTCAGCCTGGGTACATTCACTCCACTCAGCCTGGGCACTTCCAATCCCACTCTGCCTGGGAACCTGCACTCAACTCAGCCTGGGCACCTCCACTCCATTCAGCCTGGGCACATTCACTCCACTCAGCCTGGGCACTTCCAGTCCCACTCTGCCTGGGAACCTGCACTCCACTCAGCCTGGGCACCTCCACTCCACTCAGCCTGGGCACATTCACTCCACTCAGCCTGGGCACATTCACTCCACTCAGCCTGGGCACATTCACTCCACTCAGCCTGGGCACTTCCAGTCCCACTCTGCTGGGAACCTGCACTCCACTCAGCCTGGGTACATTACTCCACTAAGCCTGGGAACTTCCAATCCCACTCTGCCTGGGAACCTGCACTCCACTCAGCCTGGGCACCTCCACTCCACTCAGCCGGGGCACATTCACTCCACTCAGCCTGGGCACATTCACTCCACTCTGTCTAGGCACATTGACTCCCATTCAGCCTGGGTACATTCACTCCACTCAGCCTGGGCACTTCCAGTCCCACTCTGCCTGGGAACCTGCACTCCACTCGGCCTGGGCACCTCCACTCCACTCAGCCTGGGCACATTCACTCTACTCAGCCTGGGCACTTCCAATCCCACTCTGCCTGGGAACCTGCACTCCACTCAGCCTGGGCACCTCCACTCCACTCAGCCTGGGCACATTCACTCCACTCTGCCTGGGCACATTCACTCCACTCAGCCTGGGCACATTCACTCCACTCAGCCTGGGCACTTCCAGTCCCACTCTGCTGGGAACCTGCACTCCACTCAGCCTGGGCACCTCCACTCCACTCAGCCTGGGTACATTCACTCCACTCAGCCTTGGCACTTCCAATCCCACTCTGCCAGGGAACCCCAACTCCACTCAGCCTGGGCACCTCCACTCCACTCAGCCTGGGCACATTCACTCCACTCAGCCTGGGCACTTCCAATCCCACTCTGCCAGGGAACCTGCACTCAACTCAGCCTGGGCACCTCCACTCCATTCAGCCTGGGCGCATTCACTCCACTCAGCCTGGGCACTTTCAGTCCCACTCTGCCTGGGAACCTGCACTCCACTCGGCCTGGGCACCTCCACTCCACTCAGCCTGGGCACATTCACTCCACTCAGCCTTGGCACTTCCAGTCCCACTCTGCCAGGGAACCCCAACTCCACTCAGCCTGGGCACCTCCACTCCACTCAGCCTGGGTACATTCACTCCACTCAGCCTGGGCACTTCCAATCCCACTCTGCCTGGGAACCTGCACTCAACTCAGCCTGGGCACCTCCACTCCATTCAGCCTGGGCACATTCACTCCACTCAGCCTGGGCACTTCCAGTCCCACTCTGCCTGGGAACCTGCACTCCACTCAGCCTGGGCACCTCCACTCCACTCAGCCTGGGCACATTCACTCCACTCAGCCTGGGCACATTCACTCCACTCAGCCTGGGAACATTCACTCCACTCAGCCTGGGCACTTCCAGTCCCACTCTGCTGGGAACCTGCACTCCACTCAGCCTGGGTACATTACTCCACTAAGCCTGGGAACTTCCAATCCCACTCTGCCTGGGAACCTGCACTCCACTCAGCCTGGGCACCTCCACTCCACTCAGCCGGGGCACATTCACTCCACTCAGCCTGGGCACATTCACTCCACTCTGTCTAGGCACATTGACTCCCATTCAGCCTGGGTACATTCACTCCACTCAGCCTGGGCACTTCCAGTCCCACTCTGCTAGGGAACCTGCTTTCCACTCGGCCTGGGCACCTCCACTCCACTCAGCCTGGGCACATTCACTCCACTCAGCCTGGGCACTTCCAATCCCACTCTGCCTGGGAACCTGCACTCCACTCAGCCTGGGCACCTCCACTCCACTCAGCCTGGGCACATTCACTCCACTCTGCCTGGGCACATTCACTCCACTCAGCCTGGGCACATTCACTCCACTCAGCCTGGGCACTTCCAGTCCCACTCTGCTGGGAACCTGCACTCCACTCAGCCTGGGCACCTCCACTCCACTCTGCCTGGGCACATTCACTCCACTCAGCCTGGGCACATTCACTCCACTCAGCCTGGGCACTTCCAGTCCCACTCTGCTGGGAACCTGCACTCCACTCAGCCTGGGCACCTCCACTCCACTCAGCCTGGGTACATTCACTCCACTCAGCCTTGGCACTTCCAATCCCACTCTGCCAGGGAACCCCAACTCCACTCAGCCTGGGCACCTCCACTCCACTCAGCCTGGGCACATTCACTCCACTCAGCCTGGGCACTTCCAATCCCACTCTGCCAGGGAACCTGCACTCAACTCAGCCTGGGCACCTCCACTCCATTCAGCCTGGGCGCATTCACTCCACTCAGCCTGGGCACTTTCAGTCCCACTCTGCCTGGGAACCTGCACTCCACTCGGCCTGGGCACCTCCACTCCACTCAGCCTGGGCACATTCACTCCACTCAGCCTTGGCACTTCCAGTCCCACTCTGCCAGGGAACCCCAACTCCACTCAGCCTGGGCACCTCCACTCCACTCAGCCTGGGTACATTCACTCCACTCAGCCTGGGCACTTCCAATCCCACTCTGCCTGGGAACCTGCACTCAACTCAGCCTGGGCACCTCCACTCCATTCAGCCTGGGCACATTCACTCCACTCAGCCTGGGCACTTCCAGTCCCACTCTGCCTGGGAACCTGCACTCCACTCAGCCTGGGCACCTCCACTCCACTCAGCCTGGGCACATTCACTCCACTCAGCCTGGGCACATTCACTCCACTCAGCCTGGGAACATTCACTCCACTCAGCCTGGGCACTTCCAGTCCCACTCTGCTGGGAACCTGCACTCCACTCAGCCTGGGTACATTACTCCACTAAGCCTGGGAACTTCCAATCCCACTCTGCCTGGGAACCTGCACTCCACTCAGCCTGGGCACCTCCACTCCACTCAGCCGGGGCACATTCACTCCACTCAGCCTGGGCACATTCACTCCACTCTGTCTAGGCACATTGACTCCCATTCAGCCTGGGTACATTCACTCCACTCAGCCTGGGCACTTCCAGTCCCACTCTGCTAGGGAACCTGCTTTCCACTCGGCCTGGGCACCTCCACTCCACTCAGCCTGGGCACATTCACTCCACTCAGCCTGGGCACTTCCAATCCCACTCTGCCTGGGAACCTGCACTCCACTCAGCCTGGGCACCTCCACTCCACTCAGCCTGGGCACATTCACTCCACTCTGCCTGGGCACATTCACTCCACTCAGCCTGGGCACATTCACTCCACTCAGCCTGGGCACTTCCAGTCCCACTCTGCTGGGAACCTGCACTCCACTCAGCCTGGGCACCTCCACTCCACTCAGCCTGGGTACATTCACTCCACTCAGCCTTGGCACTTCCAATCCCACTCTGCCAGGGAACCCCAACTCCACTCAGCCTGGGCACCTCCACTCCACTCAGCCTGGGCACATTCACTGCACTCAGCCTGGGCACTTCCAATCCCACTCTGCCAGGGAACCTGCACTCAACTCAGCCTGGGCACCTCCACTCCATTCAGCCTGGGCGCATTCACTCCACTCAGCCTGGGCACTTTCAGTCCCACTCTGCCTGGGAACCTGCACTCCACTCGGCCTGGGCACCTCCACTCCACTCAGCCTGGGCACATTCACTCCACTCAGCCTTGGCACTTCCAGTCCCACTCTGCCAGGGAACCCCAACTCCACTCAGCCTGGGCACCTCCACTCCACTCAGCCTGGGCACATTCACTCCACTCAGCCTGGGCACTTCAAATCACACTCTGCCTGGGTGCCTGCACTCCACTCAGCCTGGGCACCTCCACTCCACTCAGCCTGGCCACATTCACTCCACTCAGCCAGGGCACATTCACTCCACTCAGCCTGGGCACTTCCAGTCCCACTCTGCCCAGGAACATCCACTCCCACTCTGACTGGGAACCTCCGCTACTCCTCTCCACACCCGGCTCTCCAGCCGACTCGCGGGGGCCCACTCTTAAGCCCTCCCGCCGCAATTTATAGGCCCTTTGCCCGGGCGGAAAGTGAACCGCGGAACTGTGTCCCGCCCTCAATTCTCGTCCGATCGGAACGCGGTTTGGACCCGTTCTCCTGGGCGGCCTCGCAGCCCCTCCAGACCCAGCCAGTTAGCTCCAAGGGGCCGCCCCGAGCACGGGGAGGGGTGACACTTGACGCTTTGGCGCAACGGTGCCCGCGCCACGAGCCAAAAAGCGCCCCCCTCTCTCCGCGCCCATTCAAGGCAATGGGGAAACGCACGTTTCGGGCTCCGGCGGCCGGGCACATTCACTCCACTCTGTCTAGGCACATTGACTCCCATTCAGCCTGGGCACATTCACTCCACTCCGTCTCGGCACTTCCAGTCCCACTCTGCCTGGGAACCTGCACTCCACTCGGCCTGGGCACCTCCACTCCACTCAGCCTGGGCACATTCACTCCACTCAGCCTTGGCACTTCCAGTCCCACTCTGCCAGGGAACCCCAACTCCACTCAGCCTGGGCACCTCCACTCCACTCAGCCTGGGCACATTCACTCCACTCAGCCTGGGCACTTCCAATCCCACTCTGCCTGGGTGCCTGCACTCCACTCAGCCTGGGCACCTCCACTCCACTCAGCCTGGCCACATTCACTCCACTCAGCCTGGGCACATTCACTCCACTCAGCCTTGGCACTTCCAGTCCCACTCTGCCAGGGAACCCCAACTCCACTCAGCCTGGGCACCTCCACTCCACTCAGCCTGGGCACATTCACTACACTCCGCCTGGGCACTTCCAGTCCCACTCTGCCTGGGAACCTGCACTCCACTCGGCCTGGGCACCTCCACTCCACTCAGCCTGGGCACATTCACTCCACTCAGCCTGGGCACTTCCAATCCCACTCTGCCAGGGAACCTGCACTCCACTCAGCCTGGGCACATGCAATCCACTCAGCCAGGGGACATTCACTCCACTCAGCCTGGGAACTTCCAATCCCACTCTGCCTGGGAACCAGCACCCCACTCAGCCTGGGCACCTCCACTCCACTCAGCCTGGGTACATTCACTCCACTCAGGCTTGGCACTTCCAGTCCCACTCTGCCTGGGAACCTGCACTCCACTCAGCCTGGGCACCTCCACTCCACTCAGCCTGGGTACATTCACTCCACTCAGCCTGGGCACTTCCAATCCCACTCTGCCTGGGAACCTGCACTCAACTCAGCCTGGGCACCTCCACTCCATTCAGCCTGGGCACATTCACTCCACTCAGCCTGGGCACTTCCAGTCCCACTCTGCCTGGGAACCTGCACTCCACTCAGCCTGGGCACCTCCACTCCACTCAGCCTGGGCACATTCACTCCACTCAGCCTGGGCACATTCACTCCACTCAGCCTGGGCACATTCACTCCACTCAGCCTGGGCACTTCCAGTCCCACTCTGCTGGGAACCTGCACTCCACTCAGCCTGGGTACATTACTCCACTAAGCCTGGGAACTTCCAATCCCACTCTGCCTGGGAACCTGCACTCCACTCAGCCTGGGCACCTCCACTCCACTCAGCCGGGGCACATTCACTCCACTCAGCCTGGGCACATTCACTCCACTCTGTCTAGGCACATTGACTCCCATTCAGCCTGGGTACATTCACTCCACTCAGCCTGGGCACTTCCAGTCCCACTCTGCCTGGGAACCTGCACTCCACTCGGCCTGGGCACCTCCACTCCACTCAGCCTGGGCACATTCACTCCACTCAGCCTGGGCACTTCCAATCCCACTCTGCCTGGGAACCTGCACTCCACTCAGCCTGGGCACCTCCACTCCACTCAGCCTGGGCACATTCACTCCACTCTGCCTGGGCACATTCACTCCACTCAGCCTGGGCACATTCACTCCACTCAGCCTGGGCACTTCCAGTCCCACTCTGCTGGGAACCTGCACTCCACTCAGCCTGGGCACCTCCACTCCACTCAGCCTGGGTACATTCACTCCACTCAGCCTTGGCACTTCCAATCCCACTCTGCCAGGGAACCCCAACTCCACTCAGCCTGGGCACCTCCACTCCACTCAGCCTGGGCACATTCACTGCACTCAGCCTGGGCACTTCCAATCCCACTCTGCCAGGGAACCTGCACTCAACTCAGCCTGGGCACCTCCACTCCATTCAGCCTGGGCGCATTCACTCCACTCAGCCTGGGCACTTTCAGTCCCACTCTGCCTGGGAACCTGCACTCCACTCGGCCTGGGCACCTCCACTCCACTCAGCCTGGGCACATTCACTCCACTCAGCCTTGGCACTTCCAGTCCCACTCTGCCAGGGAACCCCAACTCCACTCAGCCTGGGCACCTCCACTCCACTCAGCCTGGGTACATTCACTCCACTCAGCCTGGGCACTTCCAATCCCACTCTGCCTGGGAACCTGCACTCAACTCAGCCTGGGCACCTCCACTCCATTCAGCCTGGGCACATTCACTCCACTCAGCCTGGGCACTTCCAGTCCCACTCTGCCTGGGAACCTGCACTCCACTCAGCCTGGGCACCTCCACTCCACTCAGCCTGGGCACATTCACTCCACTCAGCCTGGGCACATTCACTCCACTCAGCCTGGGAACATTCACTCCACTCAGCCTGGGCACTTCCAGTCCCACTCTGCTGGGAACCTGCACTCCACTCAGCCTGGGTACATTACTCCACTAAGCCTGGGAACTTCCAATCCCACTCTGCCTGGGAACCTGCACTCCACTCAGCCTGGGCACCTCCACTCCACTCAGCCGGGGCACATTCACTCCACTCAGCCTGGGCACATTCACTCCACTCTGTCTAGGCACATTGACTCCCATTCAGCCTGGGTACATTCACTCCACTCAGCCTGGGCACTTCCAGTCCCACTCTGCTAGGGAACCTGCTTTCCACTCGGCCTGGGCACCTCCACTCCACTCAGCCTGGGCACATTCACTCCACTCAGCCTGGGCACTTCCAATCCCACTCTGCCTGGGAACCTGCACTCCACTCAGCCTGGGCACCTCCACTCCACTCAGCCTGGGCACATTCACTCCACTCTGCCTGGGCACATTCACTCCACTCAGCCTGGGCACATTCACTCCACTCAGCCTGGGCACTTCCAGTCCCACTCTGCTGGGAACCTGCACTCCACTCAGCCTGGGCACCTCCACTCCACTCAGCCTGGGTACATTCACTCCACTCAGCCTTGGCACTTCCAATCCCACTCTGCCAGGGAACCCCAACTCCACTCAGCCTGGGCACCTCCACTCCACTCAGCCTGGGCACATTCACTGCACTCAGCCTGGGCACTTCCAATCCCACTCTGCCAGGGAACCTGCACTCAACTCAGCCTGGGCACCTCCACTCCATTCAGCCTGGGCGCATTCACTCCACTCAGCCTGGGCACTTTCAGTCCCACTCTGCCTGGGAACCTGCACTCCACTCGGCCTGGGCACCTCCACTCCACTCAGCCTGGGCACATTCACTCCACTCAGCCTTGGCACTTCCAGTCCCACTCTGCCAGGGAACCCCAACTCCACTCAGCCTGGGCACCTCCACTCCACTCAGCCTGGGCACATTCACTCCACTCAGCCTGGGCACTTCAAATCACACTCTGCCTGGGTGCCTGCACTCCACTCAGCCTGGGCACCTCCACTCCACTCAGCCTGGCCACATTCACTCCACTCAGCCAGGGCACATTCACTCCACTCAGCCTGGGCACTTCCAGTCCCACTCTGCCCAGGAACATCCACTCCCACTCTGACTGGGAACCTCCGCTACTCCTCTCCACACCCGGCTCTCCAGCCGACTCGCGGGGGCCCACTCTTAAGCCCTCCCGCCGCAAGTTATAGGCCCTTTGCCCGGGCGGAAAGTCAACCGCGGAACTGTGTCCCGCCCTCAATTCTCGTCCGATCGGAACGCGGTTTGGACCCGTTCTCCTGGGCGGCCTCGCAGCCCCTCCAGACCCAGCCAGTTAGCTCCAAGGGGCCGCCCCGAGCACGGGGAGGGGTGACACTTGACGCTTTGGCGCAACGGTGCCCGCGCCACGAGCCAAAAAGCGCCCCCCTCTCTCCGCGCCCATTCAAGGCAATGGGGAAACGCACGTTTCGGGCTCCGGCGGCCGGGCACATTCACTCCACTCTGTCTAGGCACATTGACTCCCATTCAGCCTGGGCACATTCACTCCACTCCGTCTCGGCACTTCCAGTCCCACTCTGCCTGGGAACCTGCACTCCACTCGGCCTGGGCACCTCCACTCCACTCAGCCTGGGCACATTCACTCCACTCAGCCTTGGCACTTCCAGTCCCACTCTGCCAGGGAACCCCAACTCCACTCAGCCTGGGCACCTCCACTCCACTCAGCCTGGGCACATTCACTCCACTCAGCCTGGGCACTTCCAATCCCACTCTGCCTGGGTGCCTGCACTCCACTCAGCCTGGGCACCTCCACTCCACTCAGCCTGGCCACATTCACTCCACTCAGCCAGGGCACATTCACTCCACTCAGCCTGGGCACTTCCAGTCCTACTCTGCCCAGGAACCTCCACTCCCACTCTGACTGGGAACCTCCGCTATTCCTCTCCACACCCGGCTCTCCACCCGACTCACGGGGGCCCACTCTTAAGCCCTCCCGCCGCAAGTAATAGGCCCTTTGCTCGGGCGGAAAGTGAACCGCGGAACTGTGTCCCGCCCTCAATTCTCGTCCGATCGAAACGTGGTTTGGACCCGTTCTCCTGGGAGGCCTCGCAGCCCCTCCAGACCCAGCCAGTTAGCTCCAAGGGGCCGCCCCGAGCACGGAGAGGGGTGACACTTGACGCTTTGGCGCAACGGTGCCCGCGCCACGAGCCAAAAAGCGCCCCCCTCTCTCCGCGCCCATTCAAGGCAATGGGGAAACGCACGTTTCGGGCTCCGGCGGCTGGGCACATTCACTCCACTCTGTCTAGGCACATTGACTCCCATTCAGCCTGGGCACATTCACTCCACTCAGCCTGGGCACATTCACTCCACTCAGCCTTGGCACTTCCAGTCCCACTCTGCCAGGGAACCCCAACTCCACTCAGCCTGGGCACCTCCACTCCACTCAGCCTGGGCACATTCACTCCACTCAGCCTGGGCACTTCCAATCCCACTCTGCCTGGGAACCTGCACTCCACTCAGCCTGGGCACCTCCACTCCACTCAGCCTGGGTACATTCACTCCACTCAGCCTGGGCACTTCCAATCCCACTCTGCCTGGGAACCTGCACTCCACTCAGCCTGGCCACCTCCACTCCACTCAGCCTGGGCACATTCACTCCACTCAGCCTTGGCACTTCCAGTCCCACTCTGCCAGGGAACCCCAACTCCACTCAGCCTGGGCACCTACACTCCACTCAGCCTGGGCACATTCACTCCACTCAGCCTGGGCACTTCCAGTCCCACTCTGCCTGGGAACCTGCACTCCACTCGGCCTGGGCACCTCCACTCCACTCAGCCTGGCCACATTCACTCCACTCAGCCAGGGCACATTCACTCCACTCAGCCTGGGCACTTCCTATCCCACTCTGCCTGGGAACCTGCACTCCACTCAGCCTGGGCACCTCCACTCAGCCTGGGCACCTCCACTCCACTCAGCCTGGGCACATTCACTCCACTCAGCCTGGGCACTTCCAATCCCACTCTGCCTGGGAACCTGCACTCCACTCAGCCTGGGCACTTCCACTCCACTCAGCCTGGGTACTTCCAATCCCACTCTGCTGGGAACCTGCACTCCACTCAGCCTGGGAACCTCCACTCCACGCAGCCTGGGCACATTCACTCCAGTCAGCCAGGGCACTTCCAGTCCCTCTCTGCCTGGGAACCCCAACTCCACTCAGCCTGGGCACCTCCACTCCACTCTGCCTGGGCACATTCACTCCACTCTGTCTAGGCACATTGACTCCCATTCAGCCTGGGCACATTCACTCACTCCGCCTGGGCACTTCCAGTCCCACTCTGCCTGGGAACCTGCACTCCACTCGGCCTGGGCACCTCCACTCCAGTCAGCCTGGGCACATTCACTCCACTCAGCCTGGGCACTTCCAATCCCACTCTGCCAGGGAACCTGCACTCCACTCAGCCTGGGCACATGCAATCCACTCAGCCTGGGGACATTCACTCCACTCAGCCTGGGAACTTCCAATCCCACTCTGCCTGGGAACCAGCACTCCACTCAGCCTGGGCACCTCCACTCCACTCAGCCTGGGTACATTCACTCCACTCAGCCTTGGCACTTCCAGTCCCACTCTGCCAGGGAACCCCAACTCCACTCAATCTGGGCACCTCCACTCCACTCAGCCTGGGCACATTCACTCCACTCAGGCTGGGAACTTCCAATCCCACTCTGCCTGGGAACCTGCACTCCACTCAGCCTGGGCACCTCCACTCCATTCAGCCTGGGCACATTCACTCCACTCAGCCTGGGCACTTCCAGTCCCACTCTGCTGGGAACCTGCACTCCACTCAGCCTGGGCACCTCCACTCC
Organism: Conger conger; assembly: GCF_963514075.1. Taxonomy (NCBI): domain Eukaryota; kingdom Metazoa; phylum Chordata; class Actinopteri; order Anguilliformes; family Congridae; genus Conger; species Conger conger. The sequence goes on from NW_026890391.1 coordinate 1,093,786, forward strand.
GCTCAGCCTGGGTACCTTCACTCCACTCAGCCTTGGCACTTCCAGTCCCACTCTGCCAGGGAACCCTAACTCCACTCAGCCTGGGCACCTCCACTCCACTCAGCCTGGGCACATTCACTCCACTCAGCCTGGGAACTTCCAATCCCACTCTGCCAGGGAACCTGCACTCCACTCAGCCTGGGCACCTCCACTCCATTCAGCCTGGGCACATTCACTCCACTCAGCCTGGGCACTTTCAGTCCCACTCTGCCTGGGAACCTGCACTCCACTCGGCCTGGGCACCTCCACTCCACTCAGCCTGGGCACATTCACTCCACTCAGCCTTGGCACTTCCAGTCCCACTCTGCCAGGGAACCCCAACTCCACTCAGCCTGGGCACCTCCACTCCACTCAGCCTGGGCACATTCACTCCACTCAGCCTGGGCACTTCCAGTCCCACTCTGCCTGGGAACCTGCACTCCACTCGGCCTGGGCACCTCCACTCCACTCAGCCTGGGCACATTCACTCCACTCAGCCTGGGCACTTCCAATCCCACTCTGCCTGGGTGCCTGCACTCTACTCAGCCTGGGCACCTCCACTCCACTCAGCCTGGGCACATTCACTCCACTCAGCCAGGGCACATTCACTCCACTCAGCCTGGGCACTTCCAGTCCCACTCTGCCCAGGAACCTCCACTCCCACTCTGACTGGGAACCTCCGCTACTCCTCTCCACACCCGGCTCTCCACCCGACTCGCGGGGGCCCACTCTTAAGCCCTCCCGCCGCAAGTTATAGGCCCTTTGCCCGGGCGGAAAGTGAACCGCGGAACTGTGTCCCGCCCTCAATTCTCATCCGATCGGAACGCGGTTTGGACCCGTTCTCCTGGGCGGCCTCGCAGCCCCTCCAGACCCAGCCAGTTAGCTCCAAGGGGCCGCCCCGAGCACAGGGAGGTGTGACACTTGAAGCTTTGGCGCAACGGTGCCCGCGCCACGAGCCAAAAAGCGCCCCCCTCTCTCCGCGCCCATTCAAGGAAATGGGGAAACGCACGTTTCGGGTTCCGGCGGCCGGGCACATTCACTCCACTCTGTCTAGGCACATTGACTCCCATTCAGCCTTGGCACATTCACTCCACTCCGCCTGGGCACTTCCAGTCCCACTCTGCCTGGGAACCTGCACTCCACTCGGCCTGGGCACCTCCACTCCAGTCAGCCTGGGCACATTCACTCCACTCAGCCTGGGCACTTCCAATCCCACTCTGCCAGGGAACCTGCACTCCGCTCAGCCTGGGCACATGCAATCCACTCAGCCTGGGGACATTCACTCCACTCAGCCTGGGAACTTCCAATCCCACTCTGCCTGGGAACCAGCACTCCACTCAGCCTGGGCACCTCCACTCCACTCAGCCTGGGTACATTCACTCCACTCAGCCTTGGCACTTCCAGTCCCACTCTGCCAGGGAACCCCAACTCCACTCAGCCTGGGCACCTCCACTCCACTCAGCCTGGGCACATTCACTCCACTCTGTCTAGGCACATTGACTCCCATTCAGCCTGGGCACATTCACTCCACTCCGCCTGGGCACTTCCAGTCCCACTCTGCTTGGGAACCTGCAATCCATTCGGCCTGGGCACCTCCACTCCAGTCAGCCTGGGCACATTCACTCCACTCAGCCTGGGCACTTCCAATCCCACTCTGCCAGGGAACCTGCACTCCACTCAGCCTGGGCACATGCAATCCACTCAGCCTGGGGACATTCACTCCACTCAGCCTGGGAACTTCCAATCCCACTCTGCCTGGGAACCGGCACTCCACTCAGCCTGGGCACCTCCACTCCACTCAGCCTGGGTACATTCACTCCACTCAGCCTTGGCACTTCCAGTCCCACTCTGCCAGGGAACCCCAACTCCACTCAGGCTGGGCACCTCCACTCCACTCAGCCTGGGCACATTCACTTTACTCAGCCTGGGCACTTCCAATCCCACTCTGGCTGGGAACCTGCACTCCACTCAGCCTGGGCACCTCCACTCCACTCAGCCTGGGTTCTTCCAATCCCACTCTGCTGGGAACCTTCACTCCACTCAGCCTGGGAACCTCCACTCCACGCAGCCTGGGCACATTCACTCCACTCAGCCAGGGCACTTCCAGTCCCTCTCTGCCTGGGAACCCCAACTCCACTCAGCCTGGGCACCTCCACTCCACTCAGCCTGGGCACATTCACTCCACTCTGTCTAGGCACATTGACTCCCATTCAGCCTGGGAACATTCACTCCACTCAGCCTGGGCACATTCACTCCACTCAGCCTGGGCACTTCCAATCCCACTCTGCCTGGGAACCTGCACTCCACTCAGCCTGGGCACCTCCAATCCACTCAGCCTGGGCACATTCTCTCCAGTCAGCCTGGGCACATTCACTCCACTCAGCCTGGGCACATTCACTCCACTCAGCCTGGGCACATTCACTCCACTCAGCCAGGGCACATTCACTCCACTCAGCCTGGGCACTTCCAGTCCCACTCTGCCCAGGAACCTCCACTCCCACTCTGACTGGGAACCTCCGCTACTCCTCTCCACACCCGGCTCTCCACCCGACTCGCGGGGGCCCACTCTTAAGCCCTCCCGCCGCAAGTTATAGGCCCTTTGCCCGGGCGGAAAGTGAACCGCGGAACTGTGTCCCGCCCTCAATTCTCGTCCGATCGGAACGCGGTTTGGACCCGTTCTCCTGGGCGGCCTCGCAGCCCCTCCAGACCCAGCTAGTTAGCTCCAAGGGGCCGCCCCGAGCACGGGGAGGTTTGACACTTGACGCTTTGGCGCAACGGTGCCCGCGCCACGAGCCAAAAAGCGCCCCCCTCTCTCCGCGCCCATTCAAGGCAATGGGGAAACGCACGTTTCGGGCTCCGGCGGCCGGGAACATTCACTCCACTCTGTCTAGGCACATTGACTCCCATTCAGCCTGGGCACATTCACTCCACTCCGCCTGGGCACTTCCAGTCCCACTCTGCCTGGGAACCTGCACTCCACTTGGCCTGGGCACCTCCACTCCACTCAGCCTGGGCACATTCACTCCACTCAGCCTGGGCACTTCCAATCCCACTCTGCCTGGGAACCTGCACTCCATTCAGCCTGGGCACCTCCACTCCATTCAGCCTGGGCACATTCACTCCACTCAGCCTGGGCACTTTCAGTCACACTCTGCCGGGGAACCTGCACTCCACTCGGCCTGGGCATCTCCACTCCACTCAGCCTGGGCACATTCACTCCACTCAGCCTTGGCACTTCCAGTCCCACTCTGCCAGGGAACCCCAACTCCACTCAGCCTGGGCACCTCCACTCCACTCAGCCTAGGCACATTCACTCCACTCAGCCTGGGCACTTCCAGTCCCACTCTGCCAGGGAACCCCAACTCCACTCAGCCTGGGCACCTCCACTCCACTCAGCCTGGGCACATTCACTCCACTCAGCCTGGGCACTTCCAGTCCCACTCTGCCTGGGAACCTGCACTCCACTCGGCCTTGGCACCTCCACTCCACTCAGCCTGGGCACATTCACTCCACTCAGCCTGGGCACTTCCAATCCCACTCTGCCTGGGTGCCTGCACTCTACTCAGCCTGGGCACCTCCACTCCACTCAGCCTGGGCACATTCACTCCACTCAGCCAGGGCACATTCACTCCACTCAGCCTGGGCACTTCCAGTCCCACTCTGCCCAGGAACCTCCACTCCCACTCTGACTGGGAACCTCCGCTACTCCTCTCCACACCCGGCTCTCCACCCGACTCGCGGGGGCCCACTCTTAAGCCCTCCCGCCGCAAGTTATAGGCCCTTTGCCCGGGCGGAAAGTGAACCGCGGAACTGTGTCCCGCCCTCAATTCTCGTCCGATCGGAACGCGGTTTGGACCCGTTCTCCTGGGCGGCCTCGCAGCCCCTCCAGACCCAGCCAGTTAGCTCCAAGGGGCCGCCCCGAGCACGGGGAGGTGTGACACTTGACGCTTTGGCGCAACGGTGCCCGCGCCACGAGCCAAAAAGCGCCCCCCTCTCTCCGCGCCCATTCAAGGCAATGGGGAAACGCACGTTTCGGGCTCCGGCGGCCGGGCACATTCACTCCACTCTGTCTAGGCACATTGACTCCCATTCAGCCTGGGCACATTCACTCCACTCCGCCTGGGCACTTCCAGTCCCACTCTGCCTGGGATCCTGCACTCCACTCGGCCTGGGCACCTCCACTCCAGTCAGCCTGGGCACATTCACTCCACTCAGCCTGGGCACTTCCAATCCCACTCTGCCAGGGAACCTGCACTCCACTCAGCCTGGGCACATGCAATCCACTCAGCCTGGGGACATTCACTCCACTCAGCCTGGGAACTTCCAATCCCACTCTGCCTGGGAACCAGCACTCCACTCAGCCTGGGCACCTCCAATCCACTCAGCCTGGGTACATTCACTCCACTCAGGCTTGGCACTTCCAGTCCCACTCTGCCAGGGAACCCCAACTCCACTCAGCCTGGGCACCTCCACTCCACTCAGCCTGGGCACATTCACTCCACTCAGCCTGGGCAGTTCCAGTCCCACTCTGCTTGGGAACCTGCACTCCACTCAGCCTGGGCACCTCCACTCCACTCAGCCTGGGTACTTCCAATCCCACTCTGCTGGGAACCTGCACTCCACTCAGCCTGGGAACCTCCACTCCACGCAGCCTGGGCACATTCACTCCACTCAGCCAGGGCACTTCCAGTCCCTCTCTGCCTGGGAACCCCAACTCCACTCAGCCTGGGCACCTCCACTCCACTCAGCCTGGGCACATTCACTCCACTCTGTCTAGGCACATTGACTCCCATTCAGCCTGGGAACATTCACTCCACTCAGCCTGGGCACATTCACTCCACTCAGTCCCACTCTGCCTGGGAACCTGCACTCCACTCAGCCTTGGCACCTCCACTCCACTCAGCCTGGGCACATTCACTCCACTCTGCCTGGGCACATTCACTCCACTCAGCCTGGGCACATTCACTCCACTCAGCCTGGGCACTTCCAGTCCCACTCTGCCTGGGAACATGCACTCCACTCAGCCTGGGCACCTCCAATCCACTCAGCCTGGGCACATTCTCTCCAGTCAGCCTGGGCACATTCACTCCACTCAGCCTGGGCACATTCACTCCACTCAGCCTGGGCACATTCACTCCACTCAGCCAGGGCACATTCACTCCACTCAGCCTGGGCACTTCCAGTCCCACTCTGCCCAGGAACCTCCACTCCCACTCTGACTGGGAACCTCCGCTACTCCTCTCCACACCCGGCTCTCCACCCGACTCGCGGGGGCCCACTCTTAAGCCCTCCCGCCGCAAGTTATAGGCCCTTTGCCCGGGCGGAAAGTGAACCGCGGAACTGTGTCCCGCCCTCAATTCTCGTCCGATCGAAACGCGGTTTGGACCCGTTCTCCTGGGCGGCCTCGCAGCCCCTCTAGACCCAGCCAGTTAGCTCCAAGGGGCCGCCCCGAGCACGGGGAGGTGTGACACTGGACGCTTTGGCGCAACGGTGCCCGCGCCACGAGCCAAAAAGCGCCCCCCTCTCTCCGCGCCCATTCAAGGCAATGGAGAAACGCACGTTTCGGGCTCCGGCGGCCGGGCACATTCACTCCACTCTGTCTAGGCACATTGACTCCCATTCAGCCTGGGCACATTCACTCCACTCCGCCTGGGCACTTCCAGTCCCACTCTGCCTGGGATCCTGCACTCCACTCGGCCTGGGCACCTCCACTCCACTCAGCCTGGGCACATTCACTCCACTCAGCCTGGGCACTTCCAATCCCACTCTGCCTGGGCACCTGCACTCCACTCAGCCTGGGTACATTACACCACTCAGCCTGGGCACTTCCAATCCCACTTTGCCTGGGAACCAGCACTCCACTCAGCCTGGGCACCTCCACTCCACTCAGCCTGGGCACATTCACTCCACTCTGTCTAGGCACATTGACTCCCATTCAGCCTGGGCACATTCACTCCACTCCGCCTGGGCACTTCCAATCCCACTCTGCGTGGGTGCCTGCACTCCACTCAGCCTGGGCACCTCCACTCCACTCAGCCTGGCCACATTCACTCCACTCAGCCTGGGCACTTCCAGTCCCTCTCTGCCTGGGAACCCCAACTCCACTCAGCCTGGGCACCTCCACTCCACTCAGCCTGGGCACATTCACTCCACTCTGTCTAGGCACATTGACTCCCATTCAGCCTGGGATCATTCACTCCACTCAGCCTGGGCACATTCACTCCACTCAGCCTGGGCACTTCCAGTCCCACTCTGCCTGGGATCCTGCACTCCACTCAGCCTGGGCACCTCCAATCCACTCAGCCTGGCCACATTCACTCCACTCAGCCTGGGCACCTCCACTCCACTCAGCCTGGGCACATTCACTCCACTCAGCCTGGGCACTTTCAGTCATACTCTGCCGGGGAACCTGCACTCCACTCGGCATGGGCATCTCCACTCCACTCAGCCTGGGCACATTCACTCCACTCAGCCTTGGCACTTCCAGTCCCACTCTGCCAGGGAACCCCAACTCCACTCAGCCTGGGCACCTCTACTCCACTCAGCCTGGGCACATTCACTCCACTCAGCCTGGGCACTTCCAGTCCCACTCTGCCAGGGAACCCCAACTCCACTCAGCCTGGGCACCTCCACTCCACTCAGCCTGGGCACATTCACTCCACTCAGCCTGGGCACTTCCAGTCCCACTCTCCCTGGGAACCTGCACTCCACTCGGCCTTGGCACCTCCACTCCACTCAGCCTGGGCACATTCACTCCACTCAGCCTGGGCACTTCCAATCCCACTCTGCCTGGGTGCCTGCACTCTACTCAGCCTGGGCACCTCCACTCCACTCAGCCTGGGCACATTCACTCCACTCAGCCAGGGCACATTCACTCCACTCAGCCTGGGCACTTCCAGTCCCACTCTGCCCAGGAACCTACACTCCCACTCTGACTGGGAACCTCCGCTACTCCTCTCCACACCCGGCTCTCCACCCGACTCGCGGGGGCCCACTCTTAAGCCCTCCCGCCGCAAGTTATAGGCCCTTTGCCCGGGCGGAAAGTGAACCGCGGAACTGTGTCCCGCCCTCAATTCTCGTCCGATCGGAACGCGGTTTGGACCCGTTCTCCTGGGCGGCCTCGCAGCCCCTCCAGACCCAGCCAGTTAGCTCCAAGGGGCCGCCCCGAGCACGGGGAGGTGTGACACTTGACGCTTTGGCGCAACGGTGCCCGCGCCACGAGCCAAAAAGCGCCCCCCTCTCTCCGCGCCCATTCAAGGCAATGGGGAAACGCACGTTTCGGGCTCCGGCGGCCGGGCACATTCACTCCACTCTGTCTAGGCACATTGACTCCCATTCAGCCTGGGCACATTCACTCCACTCCGCCTGGGCACTTCCAGTCCCACTCTGCCTGGGATCCTGCACTCCACTCGGCCTGGGCACCTCCACTCCAGTCAGCCTGGGCACATTCACTCCACTCAGCCTGGGCACTTCCAATCCCACTCTGCCAGGGAACCTGCACTCCACTCAGCCTGGGCACATGCAATCCACTCAGCCTGGGGACATTCACTCCACTCAGCCTGGGAACTTCCAATCCCACTCTGCCTGGGAACCTGCACTCCACTCAGCCTGGGCACCTCCACTCCACTCAGCCTGGGTACATTCACTCCACTCAGGCTTGGCACTTCCAGTCCCACTCTGCCAGGGAACCCCAACTCCACTCAGCCTGGGCACCTCCACTCCACTCAGCCTGGGCACATTCACTCCACTCAGCCTGGGCACTTCCAATCCCACTCTGCTTGGGAACCTGCACTCCACTCAGCCTGGGCACCTCCACTCCACTCAGCCTGGGTACTTCCAATCCCACTCTGCTGGGAACCTGCACTCCACTCAGCCTGGGAACCTCCACTCCACGCAGCCTGGGCACATTCACTCCACTCAGCCAGGGCACTTCCAGTCCCTCTCTGCCTGGGAACCCCAACTCCACTCAGCCTGGGCACCTCCACTCCACTCAGCCTGGGCACATTCACTCCACTCTGTCTAGGCACATTGACTCCCATTCAGCCTGGGAACATTCACTCCACTCAGCCTGGGCACATTCACTCCACTGAGTCCCACTCTGCCTGGGAACCTGCACTCCACTCAGCCTTGGCACCTCCACTCCACTCAGCCTGGGCACATTCACTCCACTCTGCCTGGGCACATTCACTCCACTCAGCCTGGGCACATTCACTCCACTCAGCCTGGGCACTTCCAGTCCCACTCTGCCTGGGAACATGCACTCCACTCAGCCTGGGCACCTCCAATCCACTCAGCCTGGGCACATTCTCTCCAGTCAGCCTGGGCACATTCACTCCACTCAGCCTGGGCACATTCACTCCACTCAGCCTGGGCACATTCACTCCACTCAGCCAGGGCACATTCACTCCACTCAGCCTGGGCACTTCCAGTCCCACTCTGCCCAGGAACCTCCACTCCCACTCTTACTGGGAACCTCCGCTACTCCTCTCCACACCCGGCTCTCCACCCGACTCGCGGGGGCCCACTCTTAAGCCCTCCCGCCGCAAGTTATAGGCCCTTTGCCCGGGCGGAAAGTGAACCGCGGAACTGTGTCCCGCCCTCAATTCTCGTCCGATCGAAACGCGGTTTGGACCCGTTCTCCTGGGCGGCCTCGCAGCCCCTCTAGACCCAGCCAGTTAGCTCCAAGGGGCCGCCCCGAGCACGGGGAGGTGTGACACTGGACGCTTTGGCGCAACGGTGCCCGCGCCACGAGCCAAAAAGCGCCCCCCTCTCTCCGCGCCCATTCAAGGCAATGGAGAAACGCACGTTTCGGGTTCCGGCGGCCGGGCACATTCACTCCACTCTGTCTAGGCACATTGACTCCCATTCAGCCTGGGCACATTCGCTCCACTCCGCCTGGGCACTTCCAGTCCCACTCTGCCTGGGATCCTGCACTCCACTCGGCCTGGGCACCTCCACTCCACTCAGCCTGGGCACATTCACTCCACTCAGCCTGGGCACTTCCAATCCCACTCTGCCAGGGAACCTGCACTCCACTCAGCCTGGGCACATGCAATCCACTCAGCCTGGGGACATTCACTCCACTCAGCCTGGGAACTTCCAATCCCACTCTGCCTGGGAACCGGCACTCCACTCAGCCTGGGCACCTCCACTCCACTCAGCCTGGGTACATTCACTCCACTCAGCCTTGGCACTTCCAGTCCCACTCTGCCAGGGAACCCCAACTCCACTCAGGCTGGGCACCTCCACTCCACTCAGCCTGGGCACATTCACTTTACTCAGCCTGGGCACTTCCAATCCCACTCTGCCTGGGAACCTGCACTCCACTCAGCCTGGGCACCTCCACTCCACTCAGCCTGGGTACTTCCAATCCCACTCTGCTGGGAACCTTCACTCCACTCAGCCTGGGAACCTCCACTCCACGCAGCCTGGGCACATTCACTCCACTCAGCCAGGGCACTTCCAGTCCCTCTCTGCCTGGGAACCCCAACTCCACTCAGCCTGGGCACCTCCACTCCACTCAGCCTGGGCACATTCACTCCACTCTGTCTAGGCACATTGACTCCCATTCAGCCTGGGAACATTCACTCCACTCAGCCTGGGCACATTCACTCCACTCAGCCTGGGCACTTCCAATCCCACTCTGCCTGGGAACCTGCACTCCACTCAGCCTGGGCACCTCCAATCCACTCAGCCTGGGCACATTCTCTCCAGTCAGCCTGGGCACATTCACTCCACTCAGCCTGGGCACATTCACTCCACTCAGCCTGGGCACATTCACTCCACTCAGCCAGGGCACATTCACTCCACTCAGCCTGGGCACTTCCAGTCCCACTCTGCCCAGGAACCTCCACTCCCACTCTGACTGGGAACCTCCGCTACTCCTCTCCACACCCGGCTCTCCACCCGACTCGCGGGGGCCCACTCTTAAGCCCTCCCGCCGCAAGTTATAGGCCCTTTGCCCGGGCGGAAAGTGAACCGCGGAACTGTGTCCCGCCCTCAATTCTCGTCCGATCGGAACGCGGTTTGGACCCGTTCTCCTGGGCGGCCTCGCAGCCCCTCCAGACACAGCTAGTTAGCTCCAAGGGGCCGCCCCGAGCACGGGGAGGTTTGACACTTGACGCTTTGGCGCAACGGTGCCCGCGCCACGAGCCAAAAAGCGCCCCCCGCTCTCCGCGCCCATTCAAGGCAATGGGGAAACGCACGTTTCGGGCTCCGGCGGCCGGGAACATTCACTCCACTCTGTCTAGGCACATTGACTCCCATTCAGCCTGGGCACATTCACTCCACTCCGCCTGGGCACTTCCAGTCCCACTCTGCCTGGGAACCTGCACTCCACTCGGCCTGGGCACCTCCACTCCACTCAGCCTGGGCACATTCACTCCACTCAGCCTTGGCACTTCCAGTCCCACTCTGCCAGGGAACCCCAACTCCACTCAGCCTGGGCACCTCCACTCCACTCAGCCTGGGCACATTCACTCCACTCAGCCAGGGCACATTCACTCCACTCAGCCTGGGCACTTCCAGTCCCACTCTGCCCAGGAACCTCCACTCCCACTCTGACTGGGAACCTCCGCTACTCCTCTCCACACCCGGCTCTCCACCCGACTCGCGGGGGCCCACTCTTAAGCCCTCCCGCCGCAAGTTATAGGCCCTTTGCCCGGGCGGAAAGTGAACCGCGGAACTGTGTCCCGCCCTCAATTCTCATCCGATCGGAACGCGGTTTGGACCCGTTCTCCTGGGCGGCCTCGCAGCCCCTCCAGACCCAGCCAGTTAGCTCCAAGGGGCCGCCCCGAGCACAGGGAGGTGTGACACTTGAAGCTTTGGCGCAACGGTGCCCGCGCCACGAGCCAAAAAGCGCCCCCCTCTCTCCGCGCCCATTCAAGGAAATGGGGAAACGCACGTTTCGGGCTCCGGCGGCCGGGCACATTCACTCCACTCTGTCTAGGCACATTGACTCCCATTCAGCCTTGGCACATTCACTCCACTCCGCCTGGGCACTTCCAGTCCCACTCTGCCTGGGAACCTGCACTCCACTCGGCCTGGGCACCTCCACTCCAGTCAGCCTGGGCACATTCACTCCACTCAGCCTGGGCACTTCCAATCCCACTCTGCCAGGGAACCTGCACTCCGCTCAGCCTGGGCACATGCAATCCACTCAGCCTGGGGACATTCACTCCACTCAACCTGGGAACTTCCAATCCCACTCTGCCTGGGAACCAGCACTCCACTCAGCCTGGGCACCTCCACTCCACTCAGCCTGGGTACATTCACTCCACTCAGCCTTGGCACTTCCAGTCCCACTCTGCCAGGGAACCCCAACTCCACTCAGCCTGGGCACCTCCACTCCACTCAGCCTGGGCACATTCACTCCACTCAGGCTGGGCACTTCCAATCCCACTCTGCCTGGGAACCTGCACTCCACTCAGCCTGGGCACCTCCACTCCACTCAGCCTGGGTACTTCCAATCCCACTCTGCTGGGAACCTTCACTCCACTCAGCCTGGGAACCTCCACTCCACGCAGCCTGGGCACATTCACTCCACTCAGCCAGGGCACTTCCAGTCCCTCTCTGCCTGGGAACCCCAACTCCACTCAGCCTGGGCACCTCCACTCCACTCAGCCTGGGCACATTCACTCCACTCTGTCTAGGCACATTGACTCCCATTCAGCCTGGGAACATTCACTCCACTCAGCCTGGGCACATTCACTCCACTCAGCCTGGGCACTTCCAATCCCACTCTGCCTGGGAACCTGCACTCCACTCAGCCTGGGCACCTCCAATCCACTCAGCCTGGGCACATTCTCTCCAGTCAGCATGGGCACATTCACTCCACTCAGCCTGGGCACATTCACTCCACTCAGCCAGGGCACATTCACTCCACTCAGCCTGGGCACTTCCAGTCCCACTCTGCCCAGGAACCTCCACTCCCACTCTGACTGGGAACCTCCGCTACTCCTCTCCACACCCGGCTCTCCACCCGACTCGCGGGGGCCCACTCTTAAGCCCTCCCGCCGCAAGTTATAGGCCCTTTGCCCGGGCGGAAAGTGAACCGCGGAACTGTGTCCCGCCCTCAATTCTCGTCCGATCGGAACGCGGTTTGGACCCGTTCTCCTGGGCGGCCTCGCAGCCCCTCCAGACCCAGCTAGTTAGCTCCAAGGGGCCGCCCCGAGCACGGGGAGGTTTGACACTTGACGCTTTGGCGCAACGGTGCCCGCGCCACGAGCCAAAAAGCGCCCCCCTCTCTCCGCGCCCATTCAAGGCAATGGGGAAACGCACGTTTCGGGCTCCGGCGGCCGGGAACATTCACTCCACTCTGTCTAGGCACATTGACTCCCATTCAGCCTGGGCACATTCACTCCACTTCGCCTGGGCACTTCCAGTCCCACTCTGCCTGGGAACCTGCACTCCACTTGGCCTGGGCACCTCCACTCCACTCAGCCTGGGTACTTCCAATCCCACTCTGCTGGGAACCTTCACTCCACTCAGCCTGGGAACCTCCACTCCACTCAGCCTGGGCACATTCACTCCACTCAGCCTGGACACTTCCAATCCCACTCTGCCTGGGAACCTGCACTCCACTCAGCCTGGGCACCTCCACTCCACTCAGACTGGGCACATTCACTCCACTCTGCCTGGGCACATTCACTCCACTCAGCCTGGGCACATTCACTCCACTCAGCCTGGGCACTTCCAGTCCCACTCTTCTGGGAACCTGCACTCCACTCGGCCTGGGCACCTCCACTCCACTCAGCCTGGGTACATTCACTCCACTCAGCCTTGGCACGTCCAGTCCCACCCTGCCAGGGAACCCCAACTCCACTCAGCCTGGGCACCTCCACTTCACTCAGCCTGGGCACATTCACTGCACTCAGCCGGGGCACTTCCAATCCCACTCTGCCAGGGAACCTGCACTCCACTCAGCCTGGGCACCTCCACTCCATTCAGCCTGGGCACATTCACTCCACTCAGCCTGGGCACTTTCAGTCCCACTCTGCCTGGGAACCTGCACTCCACTCGGCCTGGGCACCTCCACTCCACTCAGCCTGGGCACATTCACTCCACTCAGCCTTGGCACTTCCAGTCCCACTCTGCCAGGGAACCCCAACTCCACTCAGCCTGGGCACCTCCACTCCACTCATCCTGGGCACATTCACTCCACTCAGCCTGGGCACTTCCAATCCCACTCTGCCTGGGTGCCTGCACTCCACTCAGCCTGGGCACCTCCACTCCACTCAGCCTGGCCACATTCACTCCACTCAGCCAGGGCACATTCACTCCACTCAGCCTGGGCACATTCACTCCACTCAGCCTTGGCACTTCCAGTCCCACTCTGCCAGGGAACCCCAACTCCACTCAGCCTGGGCACCTCCACTCCACTCAGCCTGGGCACATTCACTCCACTCAGCCAGGGCACATTCACTCCACTCAGCCTGGGCACTTCCAGTCCCACTCTGCCCAGGAACCTCCACTCCCACTCTGACTGGGAACCTCCGCTACTCCTCTCCACACCCGGCTCTCCACCCGACTCGCGGGGGCCCACTCTTAAGCCCTCCCGCCGCAAGTTATAGGCCCTTTGCCCGGGCGGAAAGTGAACCGCGGAACTGTGTCCCGCCCTCAATTCTCGTCCGATCGGAACGCGGTTTGGACCCGTTCTCCTGGGCGGCCTCGCAGCCCCTCCAGACCCAGCCAGTTAGCTCCAAGGGGCCGCCCCGAGCACGGGGAGGTGTGACACTTGACGCTTTGGCGCAACGGTGCCCGCGCCACGAGCCAAAAAGCGCCCCCCTCTCTCTGCGCCCATTCAAGGCAATGGGGAAACGCACGTTTCGGGCTCCGGCGGCCGGGCACATTCACTCCACTCTGTCTAGGCACATTGACTCCCATTCAGCCTGGGCACATTCACTCCACTCCGCCTGGGCACTTCCAGTCCCACTCTGCCTGGGATCCTGCACTCCACTCGGCCTGGGCACCTCCACTCCAGTCAGCCTGGGCACATTCACTCCACTCAGCCTGGGCACTTCCAATCCCACTCTGCCAGGGAACCTGCACTCCACTCAGCCTGGGCACATGCAATCCACTCAGCCTGGGGACATTCACTCCACTCAGCCTGGGAACTTCCAATCCCACTCTGCCTGGGAACCAGCACTCCACTCAGCCATGGCACCTCCACTCCACTCAGCGTGGGTACATTCACTCCACTCAGCCTTGGCACTTCCAGTCCCACTCTGCCAGGGAACCCCAACTCCACTCAGCCTGGGCACCTCCACTCCACTCAGCCTGGGCACATTCACTCCACTCAGCCTGGGCACTTCCAATCCCACTCTGCCTGGGAACCTGCACTCCACTCAGCCTGGGCACCTCCACTCAGCCTGGGCACCTCCACTCCATTCAGCCTGGGCACATTCACTCCACTCAGCCTGGGCACTTCCAGTCCCACTCTGCTGGGAACCTGCACTCCACTCAGCCTGGGCACCTCCACTCCGCTCAGCCTGGGTACCTTCACTCCACTCAGCCTTGGCACTTCCAGTCCCACTCTGCCAGGGAACCCCAACTCCACTCAGCCTGGGCACCTCCACTCCACTCAGCCTGGGCACATTCACTCCACTCAGCCTGGGCACTTCCAATCCCACTCTGCCAGGGATCCTGCACTCCACTCAGCCTGGGCACCTCCACTCCATTCAGCCTGGGCACATTCACTCCACTCAGCCTGGGCACTTTCAGTCCCACTCTGCCTGGGAACCTGCACTCCACTCGGCCTGGGCACCTCCACTCCACTCAGCCTGGGCACATTCACTCCACTCAGCCTTGGCACTTCCAGTCCCACTCTGCCAGGGAACCCCAACTCCACTCAGCCTGGGCACCTCCACTCCACTCAGCCTGGGCACATTCACTCCACTCAGCCTGGGCACTTCCAATCCCACTCTGCTGGGAACCTGCACTCCACTCAGCCTGGGAACCTCCACTCCACGCAGCCTGGGCACATTCACTCCAGTCAGCCAGGGCACTTCCAGTCCCTCTCTGCCTGGGAACCCCAACTCCACTCAGCCTGGGCCCCTCCACTCCACTCAGCCTGGGCACATTCACTCCACTCTGTCTAGGCACATTCACTCCCATTCAGCCTGGGCACATTCACTCCACTCAGCCTGGGCACTTCCAGTCCCACTCTGCCCAGGAACCTCCACTCCTACTCTGACTGGGAACCTCCGCTACTCCTCTCCACACCCGGCTCTCCACCCGACTCGCGGGGGCCCACTCTTAAGCCCTCCCGCCGCAAGTTATAGGCCCTTTGCCCGGGCGGAAAGTGAACCGCGGAACTGTGTCCCGCCCTCAACTCTCGTCCGATCGGAACGCGGTTTGGACCCGTTCTCCTGGGCGGCCTCGCAGCCCCTCCAGACCCAGCCAGTTAGCTCCAAGGGGCCGCCCCGAGCACGGGGAGGTGTGACACTTGACGCTTTGGCGCAACGTTGCCCGCGCCACGAGCCAAAAAGCGCCCCCCTCTCTCCGCGCCCATTCAAGGCAATGGGGAAACGCACGTTTCGGGCTCCGGCGGCCGGGCACATTCACTCCACTCTGTCTAGGCACATTGACTCCCATTCAGCCTGGGCACATTCACTCCACTCCGCCTGGGCACTTCCAGTCCCACTCTGCCTGGGAACCTGCACTCCACTCGGCCTGGGCACCTCCACTCCAGTCAGCCTGGGCACATTCACTCCACTCAGCCTGGGCACTTCCAATCCCACTCTGCCAGGGAACCTGCACTCCACTCAGCCTGGGCACATGCAATCCACTCAGCCTGGGGACATTCACTCCACTCAGCCTGGGAACTTCCAATCCCACTCTGCCTGGGAACCAGCACTCCACTCAGCCATGGCACCTCCACTCCACTCAGCCTGGGCACATTCACTCCACTCAGCCTGGGCACTTCCAATCCCACTCTGCCTGGGAACCTGCACTCCACTCAGCCTGGGCACCTCCACTCCATTCAGCCTGGGCACATTCACTTTACTCAGCCTGGGCACTTCCAATCCCACTCTGCCTGGGAACCTGCACTCCACTCAGCCTGGGCACCTCCACTCCACTCAGCCTGGGTACTTCCAATCCCACTCTGCTGGGAACCTTCACTCCACTCAGCCTGGGAACCTCCACTCCACGCAGCCTGGGCACATTCACTCCACTCAGCCAGGGCACTTCCAGTCCCTCTCTGCCTGGGAACCCCAACTCCACTCAGCCTGGGCACCTCCACTCCACTCAGCCTGGGCACATTCACTCCACTCTGTCTAGGCACATTGACTCCCATTCAGCCTGGGCACATTCACTCCACTCCGCCTGGGCACTTCCAATCCCACTCTGCCTGGGTGCCTGCACTCCACTCAGCCTGGGCACCTCCACTCCACTCAGCCTGGCCACATTCACTCCACTCAGCCTGGGCACTTCCAGTCCCTCTCTGCCTGGGAACCCCAACTCCACTCAGCCTGGGCACCTCCACTCCACTCAGCCTGGGCACATTCACTCCACTCTGTCTAGGCACATTGACTCCCATTCAGCCTGGGATCATTCACTCCACTCAGCCTGGGCACATTCACTCCACTCAGCCTGGGCACCTCCAATCCACTCAGCCTGGGCACATTCTCTCCACTCAGCCTGGGCACATTCACTCCACTCAGCCTGGGCACATTCACTCCACTCAGCCTTGGCACATTCACTCCACTCAGCCAGGGCACATTCACTCCACTCAGCCTGGGCACTTCCAATCCCACTCTGCCTGGGAACCTGCACTCCACTCAGCCTGGGCACCTCCACTCCACTCAGCCTGGGCACATTCACTCCACTCTGCCTGGGCACATTCACTCCACTCAGCCTGGGCACATTCACTTCACTCAGCCTGGGCACTTCCAGTCCCACTCTGCTGGGAACCTGCACTCCACTCAGCCTGGGCACCTCCACTCCACTCAGCCTGGGTACATTCACTCCACTCAGCCTTGGCACTTCCAATCCCACTCTGCCAGGGAACCCCAACTCCACTCAGCCAGGGCACCTCCACTCCACTCAGCCTGTGCACATTCACTGCACTCAGCCTGGGCACTTCCAATCCCACTCTGCCAGGGAACCTGCACTCAACTCAGCCTGGGCACCTCCACTCCATTCAGCCTGGGCACATTCACTCCACTCAGCCTGGGCACTTTCAGTCCCACTCTGCCTGGGAACCTGCACTCCACTCGGCCTGGGCACCTCCACTCCACTCAGCCTGGGCACATTCACTCCACTCAGCCTTGGCACTTCCAGTCCCACTCTGCCAGGGAACCCCAACTCCACTCAGCCTGGGCACCTCCACTCCACTCAGCCTGGGCACATTCACTCCACTCAGCCAGGGCACATTCACTCCACTCAGCCTGGGCACTTCCAGTCCCACTCTGCCCAGGAACCTCCACTCCCACTCTGACTGGGAACCTCCGCTACTCCTCTCCACACCCGGCTCTCCACCCGACTCGCGGGGGCCCACTCTTAAGCCCTCCCGCCGCAAGTTATAGGCCCTTTGCCCGGGCGGAAAGTGAACCGCGGAACTGTGTCCTGCCCTCAATTCTCATCCGATCGGAACGCGGTTTGGACCCGTTCTCCTGGGCGGCCTCGCAGCCCCTCCAGACCCAGCCAGTTAGCTCCAAGGGGCCGCCCCGAGCACAGGGAGGTGTGACACTTGAAGCTTTGGCGCAACGGTGCCCGCGCCACGAGCCAAAAAGCGCCCCCCTCTCTCCGCGCCCATTCAAGGAAATGGGGAAACGCACGTTTCGGGCTCCGGCGGCCGGGCACATTCACTCCACTCTGTCTAGGCACATTGACTCCCATTCAGCCTTGGCACATTCACTCCACTCCGCCTGGGCACTTCCAGTCCCACTCTGCCTGGGAACCTGCACTCCACTCGGCCTGGGCACCTCCACTCCAGTCAGCCTGGGCACATTCACTCCACTCAGCCTGGGCACTTCCAATCCCACTCTGCCAGGGAACCTGCACTCCGCTCAGCCTGGGCACATGCAATCCACTCAGCCTGGGGACATTCACTCCACTCAACCTGGGAACTTCCAATCCCACTCTGCCTGGGAACCAGCACTCCACTCAGCCTGGGCACCTCCACTCCACTCAGCCTGGGTACATTCACTCCACTCAGCCTTGGCACTTCCAGTCCCACTCTGCCAGGGAACCCCAACTCCACTCAGCCTGGGCACCTCCACTCCACTCAGCCTGGGCACATTCACTCCACTCAGGCTGGGCACTTCCAATCCCACTCTGCCTGGGAACCTGCACTCCACTCAGCCTGGGCACCTCCACTCCACTCAGCCTGGGTACTTCCAATCCCACTCTGCTGGGAACCTTCACTCCACTCAGCCTGGGAACCTCCACTCCACGCAGCCTGGGCACATTCACTCCACTCAGCCAGGGCACTTCCAGTCCCTCTCTGCCTGGGAACCCCAACTCCACTCAGCCTGGGCACCTCCACTCCACTCAGCCTGGGCACATTCACTCCACTCTGTCTAGGCACATTGACTCCCATTCAGCCTGGGAACATTCACTCCACTCAGCCTGGGCACATTCACTCCACTCAGCCTGGGCACTTCCAATCCCACTCTGCCTGGGAACCTGCACTCCACTCAGCCTGGGCACCTCCAATCCACTCAGCCTGGGCACATTCTCTCCAGTCAGCATGGGCACATTCACTCCACTCAGCCTGGGCACATTCACTCCACTCAGCCAGGGCACATTCACTCCACTCAGCCTGGGCACTTCCAGTCCCACTCTGCCCAGGAACCTCCACTCCCACTCTGACTGGGAACCTCCGCTACTCCTCTCCACACCCGGCTCTCCACCCGACTCGCGGGGGCCCACTCTTAAGCCCTCCCGCCGCAAGTTATAGGCCCTTTGCCCGGGCGGAAAGTGAACCGCGGAACTGTGTCCCGCCCTCAATTCTCGTCCGATCGGAACGCGGTTTGGACCCGTTCTCCTGGGCGGCCTCGCAGCCCCTCCAGACCCAGCTAGTTAGCTCCAAGGGGCCGCCCCGAGCACGGGGAGGTTTGACACTTGACGCTTTGGCGCAACGGTGCCCGCGCCACGAGCCAAAAAGCGCCCCCCTCTCTCCGCGCCCATTCAAGGCAATGGGGAAACGCACGTTTCGGGCTCCGGCGGCCGGGAACATTCACTCCACTCTGTCTAGGCACATTGACTCCCATTCAGCCTGGGCACATTCACTCCACTCCGCCTGGGCACTTCCAGTCCCACTCTGCCTGGGAACCTGCACTCCACTTGGCCTGGGCACCTCCACTCCACTCAGCCTGGGTACTTCCAATCCCACTCTGCTGGGAACCTTCACTCCACTCAGCCTGGGAACCTCCACTCCACTCAGCCTGGGCACATTCACTCCACTCAGCCTGGACACTTCCAATCCCACTCTGCCTGGGAACCTGCACTCCACTCAGCCTGGGCACCTCCACTCCACTCAGACTGGGCACATTCACTCCACTCTGCCTGGGCACATTCACTCCACTCAGCCTGGGCACATTCACTCCACTCAGCCTGGGCACTTCCAGTCCCACTCTTCTGGGAACCTGCACTCCACTCGGCCTGGGCACCTCCACTCCACTCAGCCTGGGTACATTCACTCCACTCAGCCTTGGCACGTCCAGTCCCACCCTGCCAGGGAACCCCAACTCCACTCAGCCTGGGCACCTCCACTTCACTCAGCCTGGGCACATTCACTGCACTCAGCCGGGGCACTTCCAATCCCACTCTGCCAGGGAACCTGCACTCCACTCAGCCTGGGCACCTCCACTCCATTCAGCCTGGGCACATTCACTCCACTCAGCCTGGGCACTTTCAGTCCCACTCTGCCTGGGAACCTGCACTCCACTCGGCCTGGGCACCTCCACTCCACTCAGCCTGGGCACATTCACTCCACTCAGCCTTGGCACTTCCAGTCCCACTCTGCCAGGGAACCCCAACTCCACTCAGCCTGGGCACCTCCACTCCACTCATCCTGGGCACATTCACTCCACTCAGCCTGGGCACTTCCAATCCCACTCTGCCTGGGTGCCTGCACTCCACTCAGCCTGGGCACCTCCACTCCACTCAGCCTGGCCACATTCACTCCACTCAGCCAGGGCACATTCACTCCACTCAGCCTGGGCACATTCACTCCACTCAGCCTTGGCACTTCCAGTCCCACTCTGCCAGGGAACCCCAACTCCACTCAGCCTGGGCACCTCCACTCCACTCAGCCTGGGCACATTCACTCCACTCAGCCAGGGCACATTCACTCCACTCAGCCTGGGCACTTCCAGTCCCACTCTGCCCAGGAACCTCCACTCCCACTCTGACTGGGAACCTCCGCTACTCCTCTCCACACCCGGCTCTCCACCCGACTCGCGGGGGCCCACTCTTAAGCCCTCCCGCCGCAAGTTATAGGCCCTTTGCCCGGGCGGAAAGTGAACCGCGGAACTGTGTCCCGCCCTCAATTCTCGTCCGATCGGAACGCGGTTTGGACCCGTTCTCCTGGGCGGCATCGCAGCCCCTCCAGACCCAGCCAGTTAGCTCCAAGGGGCCGCCCCGAGCACGGGGAGGTGTGACACTTGACGCTTTGGCGCAACGGTGCCCGCGCCACGAGCCAAAAAGCGCCCCCCTCTCTCCGCGCCCATTCAAGGCAATGGGGAAACGCACGTTTCGGGCTCCGGCGGCCGGGCACATTCACTCCACTCTGTCTAGGCACATTGACTCCCATTCAGCCTGGGCACATTCACTCCACTCCGCCTGGGCACTTCCAGTCCCACTCTGCCTGGGATCCTGCACTCCACTCGGCCTGGGCACCTCCACTCCAGTCAGCCTGGGCACATTCACTCCACTCAGCCTGGGCACTTCCAATCCCACTCTGCCAGGGAACCTGCACTCCACTCAGCCTGGGCACATGCAATCCACTCAGCCTGGGGACATTCACTCCACTCAGCCTGGGAACTTCCAATCCCACTCTGCCTGGGAACCAGCACTCCACTCAGCCATGGCACCTCCACTCCACTCAGCGTGGGTACATTCACTCCACTCAGCCTTGGCACTTCCAGTCCCACTCTGCCAGGGAACCCCAACTCCACTCAGCCTGGGCACCTCCACTCCACTCAGCCTGGGCACATTCACTCCACTCAGCCTGGGCACTTCCAATCCCACTCTGCCTGGGAACCTGCACTCCACTCAGCCTGGGCACCTCCACTCAGCCTGGGCACCTCCACTCCATTCAGCCTGGGCACATTCACTCCACTCAGCCTGGGCACTTCCAGTCCCACTCTGCTGGGAACCTGCACTCCACTCAGCCTGGGCACCTCCACTCCGCTCAGCCTGGGTACCTTCACTCCACTCAGCCTTGGCACTTCCAGTCCCACTCTGCCAGGGAACCCCAACTCCACTCAGCCTGGGCACCTCCACTCCACTCAGCCTGGGCACATTCACTCCACTCAGCCTGGGCACTTCCAATCCCACTCTGCCAGGGAACCTGCACTCCACTCAGCCTGGGCACCTCCACTCCATTCAGCCTGGGCACATTCACTCCACTCAGCCTGGGCACTTTCAGTCCCACTCTGCCTGGGAACCTGCACTCCACTCGGCCTGGGCACCTCCACTCCACTCAGCCTGGGCACATTCACTCCACTCAGCCTTGGCACTTCCAGTCCCACTCTGCCAGGGAACCCCAACTCCACTCAGCCTGGGCACCTCCACTCCACTCAGCCTGGGCACATTCACTCCACTCAGCCTGGGCACTTCCAATCCCACTCTGCTGGGAACCTGCACTCCACTCAGCCTGGGAACCTCCACTCCACGCAGCCTGGGCACATTCACTCCAGTCAGCCAGGGCACTTCCAGTCCCTCTCTGCCTGGGAACCCCAACTCCACTCAGCCTGGGCCCCTCCACTCCACTCAGCCTGGGCACATTCACTCCACTCTGTCTAGGCACATTGACTCCCATTCAGCCTGGGCACATTCACTCCACTCAGCCTGGGCACTTCCAGTCCCACTCTGCCCAGGAACCTCCACTCCTACTCTGACTGGGAACCTCCGCTACTCCTCTCCACACCCGGCTCTCCACCCGACTCGCGGGGGCCCACTCTTAAGCCCTCCCGCCGCAAGTTATAGGCCCTTTGCCCGGGCGGAAAGTGAACCGCGGAACTGTGTCCCGCCCTCAACTCTCGTCCGATCGGAACGCGGTTTGGACCCGTTCTCCTGGGCGGCCTCGCAGCCCCTCCAGACCCAGCCAGTTAGCTCCAAGGGGCCGCCCCGAGCACGGGGAGGTGTGACACTTGACGCTTTGGCGCAACGTTGCCCGCGCCACGAGCCAAAAAGCGCCCCCCTCTCTCCGCGCCCATTCAAGGCAATGGGGAAACGCACGTTTCGGGCTCCGGCGGCCGGGCACATTCACTCCACTCTGTCTAGGCACATTGACTCCCATTCAGCCTGGGCACATTCACTCCACTCCGCCTGGGCACTTCCAGTCCCACTCTGCCTGGGAACCTGCACTCCACTCGGCCTGGGCACCTCCACTCCAGTCAGCCTGGGCACATTCACTCCACTCAGCCTGGGCACTTCCAATCCCACTCTGCCAGGGAACCTGCACTCCACTCAGCCTGGGCACATGCAATCCACTCAGCCTGGGGACATTCACTCCACTCAGCCTGGGAACTTCCAATCCCACTCTGCCTGGGAACCAGCACTCCACTCAGCCATGGCACCTCCACTCCACTCAGCCTGGGTACATTCACTCCACTCAGCCTTGGCACTTCCAGTCCCACTCTGCCAGGGAACCCCAACTCCACTCAGCCTGGGCACCTCCACTCCACTCAGCCTGGGCACATTCACTCCACTCAGCCTGGGCACTTCCAATCCCACTCTGCCTGGGAACCTGCACTCCACTCAGCCTGGGCACCTCCACTCCATTCAGCCTGGGCACATTCACTTTACTCAGCCTGGGCACTTCCAATCCCACTCTGCCTGGGAACCTGCACTCCACTCAGCCTGGGCACCTCCACTCCACTCAGCCTGGGTACTTCCAATCCCACTCTGCTGGGAACCTTCACTCCACTCAGCCTGGGAACCTCCACTCCACGCAGCCTGGGCACATTCACTCCACTCAGCCAGGGCACTTCCAGTCCCTCTCTGCCTGGGAACCCCAACTCCACTCAGCCTGGGCACCTCCACTCCACTCAGCCTGGGCACATTCACTCCACTCTGTCTAGGCACATTGACTCCCATTCAGCCTGGGCACATTCACTCCACTCCGCCTGGGCACTTCCAATCCGACTCTGCCTGGGTGCCTGCACTCCACTCAGCCTGGGCACCTCCACTCCACTCAGCCTGGCCACATTCACTCCACTCAGCCTGGGCACTTCCAGTCCCTCTCTGCCTGGGAACCCCAACTCCACTCAGCCTGGGCACCTCCACTCCACTCAGCCTGGGCACATTCACTCCACTCTGTCTAGGCACATTGACTCCCATTCAGCCTGGGATCATTCACTCCACTCAGCCTGGGCACATTCACTCCACTCAGCCTGGGCACTTCCAGTCCCACTCTGCCTGGGAACCTGCACTCCACTCAGCCTGGGCACCTCCAATCCACTCAGCCTGGGCACATTCTCTCCACTCAGCCTGGGCACATTCACTCCACTCAGCCTGGGCACATTCACTCCACTCAGCCTTGGCACATTCACTCCACTCAGCCAGGGCACATTCACTCCACTCAGCCTGGGCACTTCCAATCCCACTCTGCCTGGGAACCTGCACTCCACTCAGCCTGGGCACCTCCACTCCACTCAGCCTGGGCACATTCACTCCACTCTGCCTGGGCACATTCACTCCACTCAGCCTGGGCACATTCACTTCACTCAGCCTGGGCACTTCCAGTCCCACTCTGCTGGGAACCTGCACTCCACTCAGCCTGGGCACCTCCACTCCACTCAGCCTGGGTACATTCACTCCACTCAGCCTTGGCACTTCCAATCCCACTCTGCCAGGGAACCCCAACTCCACTCAGCCAGGGCACCTCCACTCCACTCAGCCTGTGCACATTCACTGCACTCAGCCTGGGCACTTCCAATCCCACTCTGCCAGGGAACCTGCACTCAACTCAGCCTGGGCACCTCCACTCCATTCAGCCTGGGCACATTCACTCCACTCAGCCTGGGCACTTTCAGTCCCACTCTGCCTGGGAACCTGCACTCCACTCGGCCTGGGCACCTCCACTCCACTCAGCCTGGGCACATTCACTCCACTCAGCCTTGGCACTTCCAGTCCCACTCTGCCAGGGAACCCCAACTCCACTCAGCCTGGGCACCTCCACTCCACTCAGCCTGGGCACATTCACTCCACTCAGCCTGGGCACTTCAAATCACACTCTGCCTGGGTGCCTGCACTCCACTCAGCCTGGGCACCTCCACTCCACTCAGCCTGGCCACATTCACTCCACTCAGCCAGGGCACATTCACTCCACTCAGCCTGGGCACTTCCAGTCCCACTCTGCCCAGGAACATCCACTCCCACTCTGACTGGGAACCTCCGCTACTCCTCTCCACACCCGGCTCTCCACCCGACTCGCGGGGGCCCACTCTTAAGCCCTCCCGCCGCAAGTTATAGGCCCTTTGCCCGGGCGGAAAGTGAACCGCGGAACTGTGTCCCGCCCTCAATTCTCGTCCGATCGGAACGCGGTTTGGACCCGTTCTCCTGGGCGGCCTCGCAGCCCCTCCAGACCCAGCCAGTTAGCTCCAAGGGGCCGCCCCGAGCACGGGGAGGGGTGACACTTGACGCTTTGGCGCAACGGTGCCCGCGCCACGAGCCAAAAAGCGCCCCCCTCTCTCCGCGCCCATTCAAGGCAATGGGGAAACGCACGTTTCGGGCTCCGGCGGCCGGGCACATTCACTCCACTCTGTCTAGGCACATTGACTCCCATTCAGCCTGGGCACATTCACTCCACTCAGCCTGGGCACATTCACTCCACTCAGCCTTGGCACTTCCAGTCCCACTCTGCCAGGGAACCCCAACTCCACTCAGCCTGGGCACCTCCACTCCACTCAGCCTGGGCACAATCACTCCACTCAGCCTGGGCACTTCCAATCCCACTCTGCCTGGGAACCTGCACTCCACTCAGCCTGGGCACCTCCACTCCACTCAGCCTGGGCACATTCACTCCACTCAGCCTGGGCATTTCAAATCACACTCTGCCTGGGTGCCTGCACTCCACTCAGCCTGGGCACCTCCACTCCACTCAGCCTGGCCACATTCACTCCACTCAGCCAGGGCACATTCACTCCACTCAGCCTGGGCACTTCCAGTCCCACTCTGCCCAGGAACATCCACTCCCACTCTGACTGGGAACCTCCGCTACTCCTCTCCACACCCGGCTCTCCACCCGACTCGCGGGGGCCCACTCTTAAGCCCTCCCGCCGCAAGTTATAGGCCCTTTGCCCGGGCGGAAAGTGAACCGCGGAACTGTGTCCCGCCCTCAATTCTCGTCCGATCGGAACGCGGTTTGGACCCGTTCTCCTGGGCGGCCTCGCAGCCCCTCCAGACCCAGCCAGTTAGCTCCAAGGGGCCGCCCCGAGCACGGGGAGGGGTGACACTTGACGCTTTGGCGCAACGGTGCCCGCGCCACGAGCCAAAAAGCGCCCCCCTCTCTCCGCGCCCATTCAAGGCAATGGGGAAACGCACGTTTCGGGCTCCGGCGGCCGGGCACATTCACTCCACTCTGTCTAGGCACATTGACTCCCATTCAGCCTGGGCACATTCACTCCACTCCGCCTGGGCACTTCCAGTCCCACTCTGCCTGGGATCCTGCACTCCACTCGGCCTGGGCACCTCCACTCCAGTCAGCCTGGGCACATTCACTCCACTCAGCCTGGGCACTTCCAATCCCACTCTGCCAGGGAACCTGCACTCCACTCAGCCTGGGCACATGCAATCCACTCAGCCTGGGGACATTCACTCCACTCAGCCTGGGAACTTCCAATCCCACTCTGCCTGGGAACCAGCACTCCACTCAGCCATGGCACCACCACTCCACTCAGCGTGGGTACATTCACTCCACTCAGCCTTGGCACTTCCAGTCCCACTCTGCCAGGGAACCCCAACTCCACTCAGCCTGGGCACCTCCACTCCACTCAGCCTGGGCACATTCACTCCACTCAGCCTGGGCACTTCCAATCCCACTCTGCCTGGGAACCTGCACTCCACTCAGCCTGGGCACCTCCACTCAGCCTGGGCACCTCCACTCCATTCAGCCTGGGCACATTCACTCCACTCAGCCTGGGCACTTCCAGTCCCACTCTGCTGGGAACCTGCACTCCACTCAGCCTGGGCACCTCCACTCCGCTCAGCCTGGGTACCTTCACTCCACTCAGCCTTGGCACTTCCAGTCCCACTCTGCCAGGGAACCCCAACTCCACTCAGCCTGGGCACCTCCACTCCACTCAGCCTGGGCACATTCACTCCACTCAGCCTGGGCACTTCCAATCCCACTCTGCCAGGGAACCTGCACTCCACTCAGCCTGGGCACCTCCACTCCATTCAGCCTGGGCACATTCACTCCACTCAGCCTGGGCACTTTCAGTCCCACTCTGCCTGGGAACCTGCACTCCACTCGGCCTGGGCACCTCCACTCCACTCAGCCTGGGCACATTCACTCCACTCAGCCTTGGCACTTCCAGTCCCACTCTGCCAGGGAACCCCAACTCCACTCAGCCTGGGCACCTCCACTCCACTCAGCCTGGGCACATTCACTCCACTCAGCCTGGGCACTTCCAATCCCACTCTGCTGGGAACCTGCACTCCACTCAGCCTGGGAACCTCCACTCCACGCAGCCTGGGCACATTCACTCCAGTCAGCCAGGGCACTTCCAGTCCCTCTCTGCCTGGGAACCCCAACTCCACTCAGCCTGGGCCCCTCCACTCCACTCAGCCTGGGCACATTTACTCCACTCTGTCTAGGCACATTGACTCCCATTCAGCCTGGGCACATTCACTCCACTCAGCCTGGGCACTTCCAGTCCCACTCTGCCCAGGAACCTCCACTCCCACTCTGACTGGGAACCTCCGCTACTCCTCTCCACACCCGGCTCTCCACCCGACTCACGGGGGCCCACTCTTAAGCCCTCCCGCCGCAAGTAATAGGCCCTTTGCCCGGGCGGAAAGTGAACCGCGGAACTGTGTCCCGCCCTCAATTCTCGTCCGATCGAAACGCGGTTTGGACCCGTTCTCCTGGGAGGCCTCGCAGCCCCTCCAGACCCAGCCAGTTAGCTCCAAGGGGCCGCCCCGAGCACGGAGAGGGGTGACACTTGACGCTTTGGCGCAACGGTGCCCGTGCCACGAGCCAAAAAGCGCCCCCCTCTCTCCGCGCCCATTCAAGGCAATGGGGAAACGCACGTTTCGGGCTCCGGCGGCTGGGCACATTCACTCCACTCTGTCTAGGCACATTGACTCCCATTCAGCCTGGGCACATTCACTCCACTCAGCCTGGGCACATTCACTCCACTCAGCCTTGGCACTTCCAGTCCCACTCTGCCAGGGAACCCCAACTCCACTCAGCCTGGGCACCTCCACTCCACTCAGCCTGGGCACATTCACTCCACTCAGCCTGGGCACTTCCAATCCCACTCTGCCTGGGAACCAGCACTCCACTCAGCCTGGGCACCTCCACTCCACTCAGCCTGGGTACATTCACTCCACTCAGCCTGGGCACTTCCAATCCCACTCTGCCTGGGAACCTGCACTCCACTCAGCCTGGCCACCTCCACTCCACTCAGCCTGGGCACATTCACTCCACTCAGCCTTGGCACTTCCAGTCCCACTCTGCCAGGGAACCCCAACTCCACTCAGCCTGGGCACCTACACTCCACTCAGCCTGGGCACATTCACTCCACTCAGCCTGGGCACTTCCAGTCCCACTCTGCCTGGGAACCTGCACTCCACTCGGCCTGGGCACCTCCACTCCACTCAGCCTGGCCACATTCACTCCAGTCAGCCAGGGCACTTCCAGTCCCTCTCTGCCTAGGAACCCCAACTCCACTCAGCCTGGGCACCTCCACTCCACTCAGCCTGGGCACATTCACTCCACTCTGTCTAGGCACATTGACTCCCATTCAGCCTGGGCACATTCACTCCACTCCGCCTGGGCACTTCCAGTCCCACTCTGCTTGGGAACCTGCAATCCACTCTGCCTGGGCACATTCACTCCACTCAGCCTGGGCACATTCACTCCACTCAGCCTGGGCACTTCCAGTCCCACTCTGCTGGGAACCTGCACTCCACTCAGCCTGGGCACCTCCACTCCACTCAGCCTGGGCACCTCCACTCCACTCAGCCTGGGCACATTCACTCCACTCAGCCTGGGCACCTCCACTCCACTCAGCCTGGGTACATTCACTCCACTCAGCCTTGGCACTTCCAGTCCCACTCTGCCAGGGAACCCCAACTCCACTCAGCCTGGGCACCTCCACTCCATTCAGCCTGGGCACATTCACTCCACTCAGCCTGGGCACTTTCAGTCCCACTCTGCCTGGGAACCTGCACTCCACTCAGCCTGGGCACCTCCACTCCACTCAGCCTGGGCACATTCACTCCACTCAGCCTTGGCACTTCCAGTCCCACTCTGCCAGGGAACCCCAACTCCACTCAGCCTGGGCACCTCCACTCCACTCAGCCTGGGCACATTCACTCCACTCCGCCTGGGCACTTCCAGTCCCACTCTGCCTGGGAACCTGCACTCCACTCGGCCTGGGCACCTCCACTCCACTCAGCCTGTGCACATTCACTCCACTCTGCCTGGGCACATTCACTCCACTCAGCCTCGGCACATTCACTCCACTCAGCCTGGGCACTTCCAGTCCCACTCTGCTGGGAACCTGCACTCCACTCAGCCTGGGCACCTCCACTCCACTCAGCCTGGGCACCTCCACTCCACTCAGCCTGGGCACATTCACTCCACTCAGCCTGGGCACCTCCACTCCACTCAGCCTGGGTACATTCACTCCACTCAGCCTTGGCACTTCCAGTCCCACTCTGCCAGGGAACCCCAACTCCACTCAGCCTGGGCACCTCCACTCCACTCAGCCTGGGCACATTCACTGCACTCAGCCTGGGCACTTCCAATCCCACTCTGCCAGGGAACCTGCACTCCACTCAGCCTGGGCACCTCCACTCCATTCAGCCTGGGCACATTCACTCCACTCAGCCTGGGCACTTCCAGTCCCACTCTGCCTGGGAACCTGCACTCCACTCAGCCTGGGCACCTCCACTCCACTCAGCCTGGGCACATTCACTCCACTCTGCCTGGGCACATTCACTCCACTCAGCCTGGGCACATTCACTCCACTCAGCCTGGGCAGTTCCAGTCCCACTCTGCTGGGAACCTGCACTCCACTCAGCCTGGGAACCTCCACTCCACGCAGCCTGGGCACATTCACTCCACTCAGCCAGGGCACTTCCAGTCCCTCTCTGCCTGGGAACCCCAACTCCACTCAGCCTGGGCACCTCCACTCCACTCAGCCTGGGCACATTCACTCCACTCTGTCTAGGCACATTGACTCCCATTCAGCCTTGGCACATTCACTCCACTCCGCCTGGGCACTTCCAGTCCCACTCTGCCTGGGAACCTGCACTCCACTCGGCCTGGGCACCTCCACTCCACTCAGCCTGGGCACATTCACTCCACTCAGCCTGGGCACTTCCAATCCCACTCTGCCTTGGAACCTGCACTCCACTCAGCCTGGGCACCTCCACTCCACTCAGCCTGGGCACATTCACTCCACTCTGCCTGGGCACATTCACTCCACTCAGCCTGGGCACATTCACTCCACTCAGCCTGGGCACTTCCAGTCCCACTCTGCTGGGAACCCTCACTCCACTCAGCCTGGGCACCTCCACTCCACTCAGCCTGGGCACCTCCACTCCACTCAGCCTGGGCACATTCACTCCACTCAGCCTGGGCACCTCCACTCCACTCAGCCTGGGTACATTCACTCCACTCAGCCTTGGCACTTCCAGTCCCACTCTGCCAGGGAACCCCAACTCCACTCAGCCTGGGCACCTCCACTCCACTCAGCCTGGGCACATTCACTGCACTCAGCCTGGGCACTTCCAATCCCACTCTGCCAGGGAACCTGCACTCCACTCAGCCTGGGCACCTCCACTCCATTCAGCCTGGGCACATTCACTCCACTCAGCCTGGGCACTTTCAGTCCCACTCTGCCTGGGAACCTGCACTCCACTCAGCCTGGGCACCTCCACTCCACTCAGCCTGGCCACATTCACTCCACTCAGCCTTGGCACTTCCAGTCCCACTCTGCCTGGGAACCTGCACTCCACTCGGCCTGGGCACCTCCACTCCACTCAGCCTGGCCACATTCACTCCACTCAGCCAGGGCACATTCACTCCACTCAGCCTGGGCACTTCCAGTCCCACTCTGCCCAGGAACCTCCACTCCCACTCTGACTGGGAACCTCCGCTACTCCTCTCCACACCCGGCTCTCCACCCGACTCGCGGGGGCCCACTCTTAAGCCCTCCCGCCGCAAGTTATAGGCCCTTTGCCCGGGCGGAAAGTGAACCGCGGAACTGTGTCCCGCCCTCAATTCTCGTCCGATCGGAACGCGGTTTGGACCCGTTCTCCTGGGCGGCCTCGCAGCCCCTCCAGACCCAGCCAGTTAGCTCCAAGGGGCCGCCCCGAGCACGGTGAGGTGTGACACTTGATGCTTTGGCGAAACGGTGCCCGCGCCACGAGCCAAAAAGCGCCCCCCTCTCTCCGCGCCCATTCAAGGCAATGGGGAAACGCACGTTTCGGGCTCTGGCGGCCGGGCACATTCACTCCACTCTGTCTAGGCACATTGACTCCCATTCAGCCTGGGCACCTCCACTCCACTCAGCCTGGGCACATTCACTCCACTCAGCCTGGGCACTTCCAATCCCACTCTGCCTGGGTGCCTGCACTCCACTCAGCCTGGGCACCTCCACTCCACTCAGCCTGGCCACATTCACTCCACTCAGCCTGGGCACATTCACTCCACTCAGCCTTGGCACTTCCAGTCCCACTCTGCCAGGGAACCCCAACTCCACTCAGCCTGGGCACCTCCACTCCACTCAGCCTGGGCACATTCACTCCACTCCGCCTGGGCACTTCCAGTCCCACTCTGCCTGGGAACCTGCACTCCACTCAGCCTTGGCACTTCCAGTCCCACTCTGCCAGGGAACCCCAACTCCACTCAGCCTGGGCACCTCCACTCCACTCAGCCTGGGCACATTCACTCCACTCAGCCTGGGCACTTCCAATCCCACTCTGCCTGGGAACCTGCACTCCACTCAGCCTGGGCACCTCCACTCCACTCAGCCTGGGCACATTCACTCCTCTCTGCCTGGGCACATTCACTCCACTCAGCCTGGGCACATTCACTCCACTCAGCCTGGGCACTTCCAGTCCCACTCTGCTGGGAACCTGCACTCCACTCAGCCTGGGCACCTCCACTCCACTCAGCCTGGGCACCTCCACTCCACTCAGCCTGGGCACATTCACTCCACTCAGCCTGGGCACCTCCACTCCACTCAGCCTGGGTACATTCACTCCACTCAGCCTTGGCACTTCCAGTCCCACTCTGCCAGGGAACCCCAACTCCACTCAGCCTGGGCAACTCCACTCCACTCAGCCTGGGCACATTCACTCCACTCAGCCTGGGCACTTACAATCCCACTCTGCCAGGGAACCTGCACTCCACTCAGCCTGGGCACCTCCACTCCATTCAGCCTGGGCACATTCACTCCACTCAGCCTGGGCACTTTCAGTCCCACTCTGCCTGGGAACCTGCACTCCACTCAGCCTGGGCACCTCCACTCCACTCAGCCAGGGCACATTCACTCCACTCAGCCTGGGCACTTCCAGTCCCACTCTGCTGGGAACCTGCACTCCACTCAGCCTGGGTACATTACTCCACTCAGCCTGGGCACTTCCAATCCCACTCTGCCTGGGAACCTGCACTCCACTCAGCCTGGGCACCTCCACTCCACTCAGCCGGGGCACATTCACTCCACTCAGCCTGGGCACATTCACTCCACTCTGTCTAGGCACATTGACTCCCATTCAGCCTGGGCACATTCACTCCACTCCGCCTGGGCACTTCCAGTCCCACTCTGCCTGGGAACCTGCACTCCACTCGGCCTGGGCACCTCCACTCCACTCAGCCTGGGCACATTCACTCCACTCTGCCTGGGCACATTCACTCCACTCAGCCTGGGCACATTCACTCCACTCAGCCTGGGCACTTCCAGTCCCACTCTGCTGGGAACCTGCACTCCACTCAGCCTGGGCACCTCCACTCCACTCAGCCTGGGCACCTCCACTCCACTCAGCCTGGGCACATTCACTCCACTCAGCCTGGGCACCTCCACTCCACTCAGCCTGGGTACATTCACTCCACTCAGCCTTGGCACTTCCATTCCCACTCTGCCAGGGAACTCCAACTCCACTCAGCCTGGGCACCTCCACTCCACTCAGCCTGGGCACATTCACTGCACTCAGCCTGGGCACTTCCAATCCCACTCTGCCAGGGAACCTGCACTCCACTCGGCCTGGGCACCTCCACTCCACTCAGCCTGGGCACATTCACTCCACTCTGCCTGGGCACATTCACTCCACTCAGCCTCGGCACATTCACTCCACTCAGCCTGGGCACCTCCACTCCACTCAGCCTGGGCACATTCACTCCACTCTGCCTGGGCACATTCACTCCACTCAGCCTGGGCACATTCACTCCACTCAGCCTGGGCTGTTCCAGTCCCACTCTGCTGGGAACCTGCACTCCACTCAGCCTGGGAACCTCCACTCCACGCAGCCTGGGCACATTCACTCCACTCAGCCAGGGCACTTCCAGTCCCTCTCTGCCTGGGAACCCCAACTCCACTCAGCCTGGGCACCTCCACTCCACTCAGCCTGGGCACATTCACTCCACTCTGTCTAGGCACATTGACTCCCATTCAGCCTGGGCACATTCACTCCACTCCGCCTGGGCACTTCCAGTCCCACTCTGCCTGGGAACCTGCACTCCACTCGGCCTGGGCACCTCCACTCCACTCAGCCTGGGCACATTCACTCCACTCAGCCTGGGCACTTCCAATCCCACTCTGCCTGGGAACCTGCACTCCACTCAGCCTGGGAACCTCCACTCCACTCAGCCTGGGCACATTCACTCCACTCTGCCTGGGCACATTCACTCCACTCAGCCTGGGCACATTCACTCCACTCAGCCTGGGCACTTCCAGTCCCACTCTGCTGGGAACCTGCACTCCACTCAGCCTGGGTACATTACTCCACTCAGCCTGGGCACTTCCAATCCCACTCTGCCTGGGAACCTGCACTCCACTCAGCCTGGGCACCTCCACTCCACTCAGCCGGGGCACATTCACTCCACTCAGCCTGGGTACATTCACTCCACTCAGCCTGGGCACATTCACTCCACTCAGCCTGGGCACTTCCAATCCCACTCTGCCTGGGTGCCTGCACTCCACTCAGCCTGGGCACCTCCACTCCACTCAGCCTGGCCACATTCACTCCACTCAGCCTGGGCACATTCACTCCACTCAGCCTTGGCACTTCCAGTCCCACTCTGCCAGGGAATCCCAACTCCACTCAGCCTGGGCACCTCCACTCCACTCAGCCTGGGCACATTCACTCCACTCAGCCTGGGCACTTCCAGTCCCACTCTGCCTGGGAACCTGCACTCCACTCGGCCTGGGCACCTCCACTCCACTCAGCCTGGGCACATTCACTCCACTCAGCCTGGGCACTTCCAATCCCACTCTGCCAGGGAACCTGCACTCCACTCAGCCTGGGCACATTCACTGCACTCAGCCTTGGCACTTCCAATCCCACTCTGCCAGGGAACCTGCACTCCACTCAGCCTGGGCACCTCCACTCCATTCAGCCTGGGCACATTCACTCCACTCAGCCTGGGCACTTTCAGTCCCACTCTGCCTGGGAACCTGCACTCCACTCAGCCTGGGCACCTCCACTCCACTCAGCCTGGGCACATTCACTCCACTCAGCCTTGGCACTTCCAGTCCCACTCTGCCTGGGAACCTGCACTCCACTCGGCCTGGGCACCTCCACTCCACTCAGCCTGGCCACATTCACTCCACTCACCGTTGGCACTTCCAGTCCCACTCTGCCTGGGAACCTGCACTCCACTCGGCCTGGGCACCTCCACTCCACTCAGCCTGGCCACATTCACTCCACTCAGCCTGGGCACTTCCAATCCCACTCTGCCTGGGAACCTGCACTCCACTCGGCCTGGGCACCTCCACTCCACTCAGCCTGGGCACATTCACTCCACTCAGCCTGGGCACTTCCAGTCCCACTCTGCCTGGGAACCTGCACTCCACTCAGCCTGGGCACCTCCACTCCACTCAGCCTGGGCACATTCACTCCACTCTGCCTGGGCACATTCACTCCACTCAGCCTGGGCACATTCACTCCACTCAGCCTGGGCACTTCCAGTCCCACTCTGCTGGGAACCTGCACTCCACTCAGCCTGGGAACCTCCACTCCACGCAGCCTGGGCACATTCACTCCACTCAGCCAGGGCACTTCCAGTCCCTCTCTGCCTGGGAACCCCAACTCCACTCAGCCTGGGCACCTCCACTCCACTCAGCCTGGGCACATTCACTCCACTCTGTCTAGGCACATTGACTCCCATTCAGCCTGGGCACATTCACTCCACTCCGCCTGGGCACTTTCAGTCCCACTCTGCCTGGGAACCTGCACTCCATTCGGCCTGGGCACCTCCACTCCACACAGCCTGGGCACATTCACTCCACTCAGCCTGGGCACTTCCAATCCCACTCTGCCTGGGAACCTGCACTCCACTCAGCCTGGGCACCTCCACTCCACTCAGCCTGGGCACATTCACTCCACTCTGCCTGGGCACATTCACTCCACTCAGCCTGGGCACATTCACTCCACTCAGCCTGGGCACTTCCAGTCCCACTCTGCTGGGAACCTGCACTCCACTCAGCCTGGGCACCTCCACTCCACTCAGCCTGGGCACCTCCACTCCACTCAGCCTGGGCACATTCACTCCACTCAGCCTGGGCACCTCCACTCCACTCAGCCTGGGTACATTCACTCCACTCAGCCTTGGCACTTCCAGTCCCACTCTGCCAGGGAACCCCAACTCCACTCAGCCTGGGCACCTCCACTCCACTCAGCCTGGGCACATTCACTGCACTCAGCCTGGGCACTTCCAATCCCACTCTGCCAGGGAACCTGCACTCCACTCAGCCTGGGCACATTCACTGCACTCAGCCTTGGCACTTCCAATCCCACTCTGCCAGGGAACCTGCACTCCACTCAGCCTGGGCACCTCCACTCCATTCAGCCTGGGCACATTCACTCCACTCAGCCTGGGCACTTTCAGTCCCACTCTGCCTGGGAACCTGCACTCCACTCAGCCTGGGCACCTCCACTCCACTCAGCCTGGGCACATTCACTCCACTCAGCCTTGGCACTTCCAGTCCCACTCTGCCTGGGAACCTGCACTCCACTCGGCCTGGGCACCTCCACTCCACTCAGCCTGGCCACATTCACTCCACTCACCGTTGGCACTTCCAGTCCCACTCTGCCTGGGAACCTGCACTCCACTCGGCCTGGGCACCTCCACTCCACTCAGCCTGGCCACATTCACTCCACTCAGCCTGGGCACTTCCAATCCCACTCTGCCTGGGAACCTGCACTCCACTCGGCCTGGGCACCTCCACTCCACTCAGCCTGGGCACATTCACTCCACTCAGCCTGGGCACTTCCAGTCCCACTCTGCCTGGGAACCTGCACTCCACTCAGCCTGGGCACCTCCACTCCACTCAGCCTGGGCACATTCACTCCACTCTGCCTGGGCACATTCACTCCACTCAGCCTGGGCACATTCACTCCACTCAGCCTGGGCACTTCCAGTCCCACTCTGCTGGGAACCTGCACTCCACTCAGCCTGGGAACCTCCACTCCACGCAGCCTGGGCACATTCACTCCACTCAGCCAGGGCACTTCCAGTCCCTCTCTGCCTGGGAACCCCAACTCCACTCAGCCTGGGCACCTCCACTCCACTCAGCCTGGGCACATTCACTCCACTCTGTCTAGGCACATTGACTCCCATTCAGCCTGGGCACATTCACTCCACTCCGCCTGGGCACTTTCAGTCCCACTCTGCCTGGGAACCTGCACTCCATTCGGCCTGGGCACCTCCACTCCACACAGCCTGGGCACATTCACTCCACTCAGCCTGGGCACTTCCAATCCCACTCTGCCTGGGAACCTGCACTCCACTCAGCCTGGGCACCTCCACTCCACTCAGCCTGGGCACATTCACTCCACTCTGCCTGGGCACATTCACTCCACTCAGCCTGGGCACATTCACTCCACTCAGCCTGGGCACTTCCAGTCCCACTCTGCTGGGAACCTGCACTCCACTCAGCCTGGGCACCTCCACTCCACTCAGCCTGGGCACCTCCACTCCACTCAGCCTGGGCACATTCACTCCACTCAGCCTGGGCACCTCCACTCCACTCAGCCTGGGTACATTCACTCCACTCAGCCTTGGCACTTCCAGTCCCACTCTGCCAGGGAACCCCAACTCCACTCAGCCTGGGCACCTCCACTCCACTCAGCCTGGGCACATTCACTGCACTCAGCCTGGGCACTTCCAATCCCACTCTGCCAGGGAACCTGCACTCCACTCAGCCTGGGCACCTCCACTCCATTCAGCCTGGGCACATTCACTCCACTCAGCCTGGGCACTTTCAGTACCACTCTGCCTGGGAACCTGCACTCCACTCGGCCGGGGCACCTCCACTCCACTCAGCCTGGCCACATTCACTCCACTCAGCCAGGGCACATTCACTCCACTCTGTCTAGGCACATTGACTCCCATTCAGCCTGGGCACATTCACTCCACTCCGCCTGGGCACTTCCAGTCCCACTCTGCTTGGGAACCTGCAATCCACTCGGCCTGGGCACCTCCACTCCAGTCAGCCTGGGCACATTCACTCCACTCAGCCTGGGCACTTCCAATCCCACTCTGCCAGGGAACCTGCACTCCACTCAGCCTGGGCACATGCAATCCACTCAGCCTGGGGACATTCACTCCACTCAGCCTGGGAACTTCCAATCCCACTCTGCCTGGGAACCGGCACTCCACTCAGCCTGGGCACCTCCACTCCACTCAGCCTGGGTACATTCACTCCACTCAGCCTTGGCACTTCCAGTCCCACTCTGCCAGGGAACCCCAACTCCACTCAGGCTGGGCACCTCCACTCCACTCAGCCTGGGCACATTCACTTTACTCAGCCTGGGCACTTCCAATCCCACTCTGCCTGGGAACCTGCACTCCACTCAGCCTGGGCACCTCCACTCCACTCAGCCTGGGTACTTCCAATCCCACTCTGCTGGGAACCTTCACTCCACTCAGCCTGGGAACCTCCACTCCACGCAGCCTGGGCACATTCACTCCACTCAGCCAGGGCACTTCCAGTCCCTCTCTGCCTGGGAACCCCAACTCCACTCAGCCTGGGCACCTCCACTCCACTCAGCCTGGGCACATTCACTCCACTCTGTCTAGGCACATTGACTCCCATTCAGCCTGGGAACATTCACTCCACTCAGCCTGGGCACATTCACTCCACTCAGCCTGGGCACTTCCAATCCCACTCTGCCTGGGAACCTGCACTCCACTCAGCCTGGGCACCTCCAATCCACTCAGCCTGGGCACATTCTCTCCAGTCAGCCTGGGCACATTCACTCCACTCAGCCTGGGCACATTCACTCCACTCAGCCTGGGCACATTCACTCCACTCAGCCAGGGCACATTCACTCCACTCAGCCTGGGCACTTCCAGTCCCACTCTGCCCAGGAACCTCCACTCCCACTCTGACTGGGAACCTCCGCTACTCCTCTCCACACCCGGCTCTCCACCCGACTCGCGGGGGCCCACTCTTAAGCCCTCCCGCCGCAAGTTATAGGCCCTTTGCCTGGGCGGAAAGTGAACCGCGGAACTGTGTCCCGCCCTCAATTCTCGTCCGATCGGAACGCGGTTTGGACCCGTTCTCCTGGGCGGCCTCGCAGCCCCTCCAAACCCCGCTAGTTAGCTCCAAGGGGCCGCCCCGAGCACGGGGAGGTGTGACACTTGACGCTTTGGCGCAACGGTGTCCGCGCCACAAGCCAAAAAGTGCCCACCTCTCTCCGCGCCCATTCAAGGCAATGGGGAAACGCACGTTTCGGGCTCCGGCGGCCGGG
The DNA here is from genome assembly GCF_963514075.1 of Conger conger. Lineage (NCBI taxonomy): Eukaryota > Metazoa > Chordata > Actinopteri > Anguilliformes > Congridae > Conger > Conger conger. Next base: position 1,132,132 of record NW_026890391.1, read on the forward strand.
CACATTCACTCAGCTCTGTCTAGGCACATTGACTCCCATTCAGCCTGGGCACATTCACTCCACTCCGCCTGGGCACTTCCAGTCCCACTCTGCCTGGGAACCTGCACTCCACTCGGCCTGGGCACCTCCACTCCACTCAGCCTGGGCACATTCACTCCACTCAGCCTGGGCACTTCCAATCCCACTCTGCCTGGGAACCTGCACTCCACTCAGCCTGGGCACCTGCACTCCACTCAGCCTGGGTACATTACTCCACTCAGCCTGGGCACTTCCAATCCCACTCTGCCTGGGAACCTGCACTCCACTCAGCCTGGGCACCTCCACTCCACTCAGCCGGGGCACATTCACTCCACTCAGCGTTGGCACTTCCAGTCCCACTCTGCCAGGGAACCCAACTCCACTCAGCCTGGGCACCTCCACTCCACTCAGCCTGGGCACATTCACTCCACTCACCGTTGGCACTTCCAGTCCCACTCTGCCAGGGAACCCCAACTCTACTCAGCCTCGGCACCTCCACTCCACTCAGCCTGGGCACATTCACTCCACTCAGCCTGGGTACTTCCAATCCCACTCTGCTGGGAACCTTCACTCCACTCAGCCTGGGAACCTCCACTCCACGCAGCCTGGGCACATTCACTCCACTCAGCCAGGGCACTTCCAGTCCCTCTCTGCCTGGGAACCCCAACTCCACTCAGCCTGGGCACCTCCACTCCACTCAGCCTGGGCACATTCACTCCACTCTGTCTAGGCACATTGACTCCCATTCAGCCTGGGAACATTCACTCCACTCAGCCTGGGCACATTCACTCCACTCAGCCTGGGCACTTCCAATCCCACTCTGCCAGGGAACCTGCACTCCACTCAGCCTGGGCACATGCAATCTACTCAGCCTGGGGACATTCACTCCACTCAGCCTGGGAACTTCCAATCCCACTCTGCCTGGGAACCAGCACTCCACTCAGCCATGGCACCTCCACTCCACTCAGCCTGGGTACATTCACTCCACTCAGCCTTGGCACTTCCAGTCCCACTCTGCCAGGGAACCCCAACTCCACTCAGCCTGGGCACCTCCACTCCACTCAGCCTGGGCACATTCACTCCACTCAGCCTGGGCACTTCCAATCCCACTCTGCCTGGGAACCTGCACTCCACTCAGCCTGGGCACCTCCACTCAGCCTGGGCACCTCCACTCCATTCAGCCTGGGCACATTCACTCCACTCAGCCTGGGCACTTCCAGTCCCACTCTGCTGGGAACCTGCACTCCACTCAGCCTGGGCACCTCCACTCCGCTCAGCCTGGGTACCTTCACTCCACTCAGCCTTGGCACTTCCAGTCCCACTCTGCCAGGGAACCCCAACTCCACTCAGCCTGGGCACCTCCACTCCACTCAGCCTGGGCACATTCACTCCACTCAGCCTGGGCACTTCCAATCCCACTCTGCCAGGGAACCTGCACTCCACTCAGCCTGGGCACCTCCACTCCATTCAGCCTGGGCACATTCACTCCACTCAGCCTGGGCACTTTCAGTCCCACTCTGCCTGGGAACCTGCACTCCACTCCGCCTGGGCACCTCCACTCCACTCAGCCTGGGCACATTCACTGCACTCAGCCTTGGCACTTCCAGTCCCACTCTGCCAGGGAACCCCAACTCCACTCAGCCTGGGCACCTCCACTCAACTCAGCCTGGGCACATTCACTCCACTCAGCCTGGGCACTTCCAATCCCACTCTGCCTGGGAACCTGCACTCCACTCAGCCTGGGCACCTCCACTCCACTCAGCCTGGGTACTTCCAATCCCACTCTGCTGGGAACCTGCACTCCACTCAGCCTGGGTACATTCACTCCAGTCAGCCAGGGCACTTCCAGTCCCTCTCTGCCTGGGAACCCCAACTCCACTCAGCCTGGGCCCCTCCACTCCACTCAGCCTGGGCACATTCACTCCACTCTGTCTAGGCACATTGACTCCCATTCAGCCTGGGCACATTCACTCCACTCAGCCTGGGCACTTCCAGTCCCACTCTGCCCAGGAACCTCCACTCCCACTCTGACTGGGAACCTCCGCTACTCCTCTCCACACCCGGCTCTCCACCCGACTCGCGGGGGCCCACTCTTAAGCCCTCCCGCCGCAAGTTATAGGCCCTTTGCCCGGGCGGAAAGTGAACCGCGGAACTGTGTCCCGCCCTCAACTCTCGTCCGATCGGAACGCGGTTTGGACCCGTTCTCCTGGGCGGCCTCGCAGCCCCTCCAGACCCAGCCAGTTAGCTCCAAGGGGCCGCCCCGAGCACGGGGAGGTGTGACACTTGACGCTTTGGCGCAACGGTGCCCGCGCCACGAGCCAAAAAGCGCCCCCCTCTCTTCGCGCCCATTCAAGGCAATGGGGAAACGCACGTTTCGGGCTCCGGCGGCCGGGCACATTCACTCCACTCTGTCTAGGCACATTGACTCCCATTCACCCTGGGCACCTCCACTCCACTCAGCCTGGGCACATTCACTCCACTCAGCCTGGGCACTTCCAATCCCACTCTGCCTGGGTGCCTGCACTCCACTCAGCCTGGGCACCTCCACTCCACTCAGCCTGGCCACATTCACTCCACTCAGCCTGGGCACATTCACTCCACTCAGCCTTGGCACTTCCAGTCCCACTCTGCCAGGGAACCCCAACTCCACTCAGCCTGGGCACCTCCACTCCACTCAGCCTGGGCACATTCACTCCACTCCGCCTGGGCACTTCCAGTCCCACTCTGCCTGGGAACCTGCACTCCACTCGGCCTGGGCACCTCCACTCCACTCAGCCTGGGCACATTCACTCCACTCAGCCTGGGCACTTCCAATCCCACTCTGCCAGGGAACCTGCACTCCATTCAGCCTGGGCACATGCAATCCACTCAGCCTGGGGACATTCACTCCACTCAGCCTGGGAACTTCCAATCCCACTCTGCCTTGGAACCAGCACTCCACTCAGCCTGGGCACCTCCACTCCACTCAGCCTGGGTACATTCACTCCACTCAGCCTTGGCACTTCCAGTCCCACTCTGCCTGGGAACCTGCACTCCACTCAGCCTGGGCACCTCCACTCCACTCAGCCTGGGTACATTCACTCCACTCAGCCTGGGCACTTCCAATCCCACTCAGCCTGGGAACCTGCACTCCACTCAGCCTGGGCACCTCCACTCCATTCAGCCTGGGCACATTCACTCCACTCAGCCTGGGCACTTCCAGTCCCACTCTGCCTGGGAACCTGCACTCCACTCAGCCTGGGCACCTCCACTCCACTCAGCCTGGGCACATTCACTCCACTCAGCCTGGGCACATTCACTCCACTCAGCCTGGGCACATTCACTCCACTCAGCCTGGGCACTTCCAGTCCCACTCTGCTGGGAACCTGCATTCCACTCAGCCTGGGTACATTACTCCACTCAGCCTGGGCACTTCCAATCTTACTCTGCCTGGGAACCTGCACTCCACTCAGCCTGGGCACCTCCACTCCACTCAGCCTGGGCACATTCACTGCACTCAGCCTTGGCACTTCCAATCCCACTCTGCCAGGGAACCTGCACTCCACTCAGCCTGGGCACCTCCACTCCATTCAGCCTGGGCACATTCACTCCACTCAGCCCGGGCACTTTCAGTCCCACTCTGCCTGGGAACCTGCACTCCACTCAGCCTGGGCACCTCCACTCCACTCAGCCTGGGCACATTCACTCCACTCAGCCTTGGCACTTCCAGTCCCACTCTGCCTGGGAACCTGCACTCCACTCGGCCTGGGCACCTCCACTCCACTCAGCCTGGCCACATTCACTCCACTCAGCCAGGGCACATTCACTCCACTCAGCCTGGGCACTTCCAGTCCCACTCTGCCCAGGAACCTCCACTCCCACTCTGACTGGGAACCTCCGCTACTCCTCTCCACACCCGGCTCTCCACCCGACTCGCGGGGGCCCACTCTTAAGCCCTCCCGCCGCAAGTTATAGGCCCTTTGCCCGGGCGGAAAGTGAACCGCGGAACTGTGTCCCGCCCTCAATTCTCGTCCGATCGGAACGCGGTTTGGACCCGTTCTCCTGGGTGGCCTCGCAGCCCCTCCAGACCCAGCCAGTTAGCTCCAAGGGGCCGTCCCGAGCACAGGGAGGTGTGACACTTGATGCTTTGGCGCAACGGTGCCCGCGCCACGAGCCAAAAAGCGCCCCCCTCTCTCCGCGCCCATTCAAGGCAATGGGGAAACGCACGTTTCGGGCTCCGGCGGCCGGGCACATTCACTCCACTCTGTCTAGGCACATTGACTCCCATTCAGCCTGGGCACATTCACTCCACTCCGCCTGGGCACTTCCAGTCTCACTCTGCCAGGGAACCCCAACTCCACTCAGCCTGGGCACCTCCACTCCACTCAGCCTGGGCACATTCACTCCACTCAGCCTGGGCACTTCCAATCCCACTCTGCCTGGGTGCCTGCACTCCACTCAGCCTGGGCACCTCCACTCCACTCAGCCTGGCCACATTCACTCCACTCAGCCTGGGCACATTCACTCCACTCAGCCTTGGCACTTCCAGTCCCACTCTGCCAGGGAACCCCAAATCCACTCAGCCTGGGCACCTCCACTCCACTCAGCCTGGGCACATTCACTCCACTCCGCCTGGGCACTTCCAGTCCCACTCTGCCTGGGAACCTGCACTCCACTCGGCCTGGGCACCTCCACTCCACTCAGCCTGGGCACATTCACTCCACTCAGCCTGGGCACTTCCAAACCCACTCTGCCAGGGAACCTGCACTCCACTCAGCCTGGGCACAAGCAATCCACTCAGCCTGGGGACATTCACTCCACTCAGCCTGGGAACTTCCAATCCCACTCTGCCTTGGAACCAGCACTCCACTCAGCCTGGGCACCTCCACTCCACTCAGCCTGGGTACATTCAGTCCACTCAGCCTTGGCACTTCCAGTCCCACTCTGCCTGGGAACCTGCACTCCACTCAGCCTGGGCACCTCCACTCCACTCAGCCTGGGTACATTCACTCCACTCAGCCTGGGCACTTCCAATCCCACTCTGCCTGGGAACCTGCACTCCACTCAGCCTGGGCACCTCCACTCCATTCAGCCTGGGCACATTCACTCCACTCAGCCTGGGCACTTCCAGTCCCACTCTGCCTGGGAACCAGCACTCCACTCAGCCTTGGCACCTCCACTCCACTCAGCCTGGGGACTTCCAATCCCACTCTGCTGGGAACCTGCACTCCACTCAGCCTGGGAACCTCCACTCCACGCAGCCTGGGCACATTCACTCCACTCAGCCAGGGCACTTCCAGTCCCTCTCTGCCTGGGAACCCCAACTCCACTCAGCCTGGGCACCTCCACTCCACTCAGCCTGGGCACATTCACTCCACTCTGTCGAGGCACATTGACTCCCATTCAGCCTGGGATCATTCACTCCACTCAGCCTGGGCACATTCACTCCACTCAGCCTGGGCACTTCCAGTCCCACTCTGCCTGGGAACCAGCACTCCACTCAGCCTGGGCACCTCCACTCCACTCAGCCTGGGTACATTCACTCCACTCAGCCTGGGCACTTCCAATCCCACTCTGCCTGGGAACCTGCACTCCACTCAGCCTGGGCACCTCCACTCCATTCAGCCTGGGCACATTCACTTTACTCAGCCTGTGCACTTCCAATCCCACTCTGCCTGGGAACCTGCACTCCACTCAGCCTGGGCACCTCCACTCCACTCAGCCTGGGTACTTCCAATCCCACTCTGCTGGGAACCTGCACTCCACTCTGCCTGGGAACCTGCAATCCACTAATCCTGGGCACCTCCACTCCACTCAGCCTGGGCACTTCCAATCCCACTCTGCCTGGGAACCTGCACTCCACTCAGCCTGGGCACCTCCACTCCACTCAGCCTGGGTACATTCACTCCACTCAGCCTGGGCACTTCCAATCCCACTCTGGCTGGGAACCTGCACTCCACTCAGCCTGGGCACCTCCTCTCCACTCAGCCTGGGTACATTCACTCCACTCAGCCGTGGCACATTCACTCCACTCAGCCTGGGCACTTCCAGTCCCACTCTGCCTGGGAACCTGCACTCCACTCAGCCTGGGCACCTCCAATCCACTCAGCCTGGGCACATTCACTCCACTCAGCCTGGGCACATTCACTCCACTCAGCCTGGGCACTTCCAGTCCCACTCTGCCTGGGAACCTGCACTCCACTCAGCCTGGGCACCTCCAATCCACTCAGCCTGGGCACATTCACTCCACTCAGCCTGGGCACCTCCACTCCACTCAGCCTGGGCACATTCACTCCACTCAGCCTGGGCACTTCCAATCCCATTCTGCCTGGGAACCTGCACTCCACTCAGCCTGGGCACCTCCACTCCATTCAGCCTGGGTACATTCACTCCACTCAGCCTGGGCACTTCCAATCCCACTCTGCCTGGGAACCTGCACTCCACTCAGCCTGGGCACCTCCACTCCATTCAGCCTGGGCACATTCACTCCACTCAGCCTGGGCACTTCCAGTCCCACTCTGCCTGGGAACCTGCACTCCACTCAGCCTGGGCACCTCCACTCCACTCAGCCTGGGCACATTCACTCCACTCAGCCTTGGCACATTCACTCCACTCAGCCTGGGCACATTCACTCCACTCAGCCTGGGCACTTCCAGTCCCACTCTGCCCAGGAACCTCCACTCCCACTCTGCCTGGGAACCTCCGCTACTCCTCTCCACACCCGGCTCTCCACCCGACTCGCGGGGGCCCACTCTTAAGCCCCCCCGCCGCAAGTTATAGGCCCTTTGCCCGGGCGGAAAGTGAACCGCGGAACTGTGCCCCGCCCTCAATTCTCGTCCGATCGGAACGCGGTTTGGACCCGTTCTCCTGGGCGGCCTCGCAGCCCCTCCAGACCCGGCCAGTTAGCACCATGGGGCCGCCTTGAGCACGGGGAGGTGTGACACTTGACGCTTTGGCGCAACGGTGCCCGCGCCACGAGCCAAAAAGCGCCCCCCTCTCTCCGCGCCCATTGAAGGCAATGGGGAAACGCACGTTTCGGGCTCCGGCGACCGGGCACATTCACTCCACTCTGTCTAGGCACATTGACTCCCATTCAGCCTGGGCACATTCACTCCACTCCGCCAGGGCACTTCCAGTCCCACTCTGCCTGGGAACCTGCACTCCACTCGGCCTGGGCACCTCCACTCCACTCAGCCTGGGCACATTCACTCCACTGAGCCTGGGCTCTTCCAATCCCACTCAGCCTGGGCACCTCCACTCCACTCAACCTGGGTACATTCACTCCACTCAGCCTGGGCACTTCCAATCCCACTCTGCCAGGGAACCTGCACTCCACTCAGCCTGGGCACCTCCACTCCACTCAGCCTGGGCACATTCACTCCACTCTGCCTGGGAACCTGCACTCCACTCAGCCTGGGCACCTCCACTCCATTGAGCCTGGGCACATCCACTCCACTCAACCTGGGCACTTCCAATCCCACTCTGCCTGGGAACCTGCACTCCGCTCAGCCTGGGCACCTGCACTCCACTCAGCCTGGTGACATTAACTCCACTCAGCCTGGGCACTTCCAATCCCACTCTGCCTGGGAACCTGCACTCCACTCAGCCTGGGCACCTCCACTCCACTCAGCCTGGGTACATTCACTCCACTCAGCATGGGAACTTCCAATCCCACTCTGCCTGGGAACCTGCACTCCACTCAGCCTGGGCACCTCCACTCCACTCAGCCTGGGTACATTCACTCCACTCAGCCTTGGCACTTCCAGTCCCACTCTGCCAGGGAACCCCAACTCCACTCAGCCTGGTCACCTCCACTCCACTCAGCCTGGACACATTCACTCCACTCTGCCTGGGAACCTGCACTCCACTCAGCCTGGGCACCTCCACTCCATTGAGCCTGGGCACATCCACTCCACTCAACCTGGGCACTTCCAATCCCACTCTGCCTGGGAACCTGCACTCCGCTCAGCCTGGGCACCTGCACTCCACTCAGCCTGGTGACATTAACTCCACTCAGCCTGGGCACTTCCAATCCCACTCTGCCTGGGAACCTGCACTCCACTCAGCCTGGGCACCTCCACTCCACTCAGCCTGGGTACATTCACTCCACTCAGCATGGGAACTTCCAATCCCACTCTGCCTGGGAACCTGCACTCCACTCAGCCTGGGCACCTCCACTCCACTCAGCCTGGGTACATTCACTCCACTCAGCCTTGGCACTTCCAGTCCCACTCTGCCAGGGAACCCCAACTCCACTCAGCCTGGTCACCTCCACTCCACTCAGCCTGGACACATTCACTCCACTCAGCCTGGGCACTTCCAATCCCATTCTGCCTGGGAACCTGCACTCCACTCAGCCTGGGCTCCTCCACTCCATTCAGCCTGGGTACATTCACTCCACTCAGCCTGGGCACTTCCAATCCCACTCTGCCTGGGAACCTGCACTCCACTCAGCCTGGGCACCTCCACTCCATTCAGCTTGGGCACATTCACTCCACTCAGCCTGGGCACTTCCAGTCCCACTCTGCCTGGGAACCTGCACTCCACTCAGCCTGGGCACCTCCACTCCACTCAGCCTGGGCACATTCACTCCACTCAGCCTTGGCACATTCACTCCACTCAGCCTGGGCACATTCACTCCACTCAGCCTGGGCACTTCCAGTCCCACTCTGCCCAGGAACCTCCACTCCCACTCTGCCTGGGAACCTCCGCTACTCCTCTCCACACCCGGCTCTCCACCCGACTCGCGGGGGCCCACTCTTAAGCCCCCCCGCCGCAAGTTATAGGCCCTTTGCCCGGACGGAAAGTGAACCGCGGAACTGTGCCCCGCCCTCAATTCTCGTCCGATCGGAACGCGGTTTGGACCCGTTCTCCTGGGCGGCCTCGCAGCCCCTCCAGACCCGGCCAGTTAGCTCCATGGGGCCGCCCCGAGCACGGGGAGGTGTGACACTTGACGCTTTGGCGCAACGGTGCCCGCGCCACGAGCCAAAAAGCGCCCCCCTCTCTCCGCGCCCATTGAAGGCAATGGGGAAACGCACGTTTCGGGCTCCGGCGACCGGGCACATTCACTCCACTCTGTCTAGGCACATTGACTCCCATTCAGCCTGGGCACATTCACTCCACTCCGCCTGGGCACTTCCAGTCCCACTCTGCCTGGGAACCTGCACTCCACTCGGCCTGGGCACCTCCACTCCACTCAGCCTGGGCACATTCACTCCACTCAGCCTGGGCACATTCACTCCACTCAGCCTGGGCACATTCACTCCACTCAGCCTGGGTACTTCCAGTCCCACTCTGCCCAGGAACCTCCACTCCCACTGTGCCTGGGAACCTCTGCTACTCCTCTCCACACCCGGCTCTCCACCCGACTCGCGGGGGCCCACTCTTAAGCCCTCCCGCCGCAAGTTATAGGCCCGTTGCCCGGGCGGAAAGTGAACCGCGGAACTGTGCCCCGCCCTCAATTCTCGTCCGATCGGAACGCGTTTTGGACCCGTTCTCCTGGGCGGCCTCGGAGCCCCTCCAGACCCGGCCAGTTAGCTCCAAGGGGCCGCCCCGAGCACGGGGAGGTGTGACACTTGACGCTTTGGCGCAACTGTGCCCGCGCCACGAGCCAAAAAGCGCCCCCCTCTCTCCGCGCCCATTCAAGGCAATAGGGAAACGCACGTTTCAGGCTCCGGCGGCCGGGCACATTCACTCCACTCTGTCTAGGCACATTGACTCCAGTTCAGCCTGGGCACATTCACTCCACTCCGCCTGGGCACTTCCAGTCCCACTCTGCCTGGGAACCTGCACTCCACTCGGCCTGGGCACATCCACTCCACTCAGCCTGGGCACATTCACTCCACTCAGCCTTGGCACTTCCAATCCCACTCTGCCTGGGAACCTGCACTCCACTCAGCCTGGGCACCTGCACTCCACTCAGCCTGGGTACATTCATTCCACTCAGCCTTGGCACTTCCAGTCCCACTCTGCCAGGGAACCCCAACTCCACTCAGCCTGGGCACCTCCACTCCACTCAGCCTGGGCACTTCCAATCCCACTCTGCCTGGGAACCTGCACTCCACTCAGCCTGGGCACCTCCAATCCACTCAGCCTGGGCACATTCACTCCACTCAGCCTGGGCACATTCACTCCAATCCCACTCTTAAGCCCCCCCGCCGCAAGTTATAGGCCCTTTGCCCGGACGGAAAGTGAACCGCGGAACTGTGCCCCGCCCTCAATTCTCGTCGATCGGAACGCGGTTTTGACCCGTTCTCCTGGGCGGCCTCGCAGCCCCTCCAGACCCGGCCAGTTAGCTCCAAGGGGCCGCCCCGAGCACGGGGAGGTGTGACACTTGACGCTTTGGCGCAACGGTGCCCGCGCCACGAGCCAAAAAGCGTCCCCCTCTCTCCGCGCTCATTCAAGGCAATGGGGAAACGCACGTTTCGGGCTCCGGCGGCCGGGCACATTCACTCCACTCTGTCTAGACACATTGACTCCCATTCAGCCTGGGCACATTCACTCCACTTCGCCTGGGCACTTCCAGTCCCACTCTGCCTGGGAACCTGCACTCCACTCGGCCTGGGCACCTCCACTCCACTCAGCCTGGGCACATTCACTCCACTCAGCCTGGGCACATTCACTCCACTCAGCCTGGGCACATTCACTCCACTCAGCCTGGGCACTTCCAGTCCCACTCTGCCCAGGAACCTCCACTCCCACTCTGCCTGGGAACCTCCGCTACTCCTCTGCACACCCGGCTCTCCACCCGACTCGCGGGGATCCACTCTTAAGCCCTCCCGCCGCAAGTTATAGGCCCTTTACCCGGGCGGAAAGTGAACCGCGGAACTGTGCCCCGCCCTCAATTCTCGTCCGATCGGAACGCGGTTTGGACCCGTTCTCCTGGGCGGCCTCGCAGCCCCTCCAGACCCGGCCAGTTAGCTCCATGGGGCCGCCCCGAGCACGGGGAGGTGTGACACTTGACGCTTTGGCGCAACGGTGCCCGCGCCACGAGCCAAAAAGCGCCCCCCTCTCTCCGCGCCCATTGAAGGCAATGGGGAAACGCACGTTTCGGGCTCCGGCGACCGGGCACATTCACTCCACTCTGTCTAGGCACATTGACTCCCATTCAGCCTGGGCACATTCACTCCACTCCGCCAGGGCACTTCCAGTCCCACTCTGCCTGGGAACCTGCACTCCACTCGGCCTGGGCACCTCCACTCCACTCAGCCTGGGCACATTCACTCCACTCAGCCTGGGCACATTCACTCCACTCAGCCTGGGCACATTCACTCCACTCAGCCTGGGCACTTCCAGTCCCACTCTGCCCAGGAACCTCCACTCCCACTGTGCCTGGGAACCTCTGCTACTCCTCTCCACACCCGGCTCTCCACCCGACTCGCGGGGGCCCACTCTTAAGCCCTCCCGCCGCAAGTTATAGGCCCTTTGCCCGGGCGGAAAGTGAACCGCGGAACTGTGTCCCGCCCTCAATTCTCGTCCGATCGGAACGCGTTTTGGACCCGTTCTCCTGGGCGGCCTCGGAGCCCCTCCAGACCCGGCCAGTTAGCTCCAAGGGGCCGCCCCGAGCACGGGGAGGTGTGACACTTGACGCTTTGGCGCAACTGTGCCCGCGCCACGAGCCAAAAAGCGCCCCCCTCTCTCCGCGCCCATTCAAGGCAATAGGGAAACGCACGTTTCAGGCTCCGGCGGCCGGGCACATTCACTCCACTCTGTCTAGGCACATTGACTCCAGTTCAGCCTGGGCACATTCACTCCACTCCGCCTGGGCACTTCCAGTCCCACTCTGCCTGGGAACCTGCACTCCACTCGGCCTGGGCACATCCACTCCACTCAGCCTGGGCACATTCACTCCACTCAGCCTTGGCACTTCCAATCCCACTCTGCCTGGGAACCTGCACTCCACTCAGCCTGGGCACCTGCACTCCACTCAGCCTGGGTACATTCACTCCACTCAGCCTTGGCACTTCCAGTCCCACTCTGCCAGGGAACCCCAACTCCACTCAGCCTGGGCACCTCCACTCCACTCAGCCTGGGCACATTCACTCCACTCAGCCTGGGCACCTCCAATCCACTCAGCCTGGGAACATTCACTCCACTCAGCCTGGGCACATTCACTCCAATCCCACTCTTAAGCCCCCCCGCCGCAAGTTATAGGCCCTTTGCCCGGGCGGAAAGTGAACCGCGGAACTGTGCCCCGCCCTCAATTCTCGTCCGATCGGAACGCGGTTTGGACCCGTTCTCCTGGGCGGCCTCGCAGCCCCTCCAGACCCGGCCAGTTAGCTCCATGGGGCCGCCTTGAGCACGGGGAGGTGTGACACTTGACGCTTTGGCGCAACGGTGCCCGCGCCACGAGCCAAAAAGCGCCCCCCTCTCTTCGCGCCCATTGAAGGCAATGGGGAAACGCACGTTTCGGGCTCCGGCGACAGGGCACATTCACTCCACTCTGTCTAGGCACATTGACTCCCATTCAGCCTGGGCACATTCACTCCACTCCGCCAGGGCACTTCCAGTCCCACTCTGCCTGGGAACCTGCACTCCACTCGGCCTGGGCACCTCCACTCCACTCAGCCTGGGCACATTAACTCCACTGAGCCTGGGCTCTTCCAATCCCACTCAGCCTGGGCACCTCCACTCCACTCAGCCTGGGTACATTCACTCCACTCAGCCTGGGCACTTCCAATCCCACTCTGCCTGGGAACCTGCTCTCCACTCAGCCTGGGCACCTCCACTCCACTCAGCCTGGGCACATTCACTCCACTCTGCCTGGGAACCTGCACTCCACTCAGCCTGGGCACCTCCACTCCATTCAGCCTGGGCACATCCACTCCATTCAGCCTGGGCACTTCCAATCCCACTCTGCCTGGGAACCTGCACTCCGCTCAGCCTGGGCACATGCACTCCACTCAGCCTGGGCACTTCCAATCCCACTCTGCCTGGGAACCTGCACTCCGCTCAGCCTGGGCACATGCACTCCACTCAGCCTGGGGACATTAACTCCACTCAGCCTGGGCACTTCCAATCCCACTCTGCCTGGGAACCTGCACTCCACTCAGCCTGGGTACATTCACTCCACTCAGCATGGGAACTTCCAATCCCACTCTGCCTGGGAACCTGCACTCCACTCAGCCTGGGCACCTCCACTCCACTCAGCCTGGGTACATTCACTCCACTCAGCCTTGGCACTTCCAGTCCCACTCTGCCAGGGAACCCCAACTCCACTCAGCCTGGGCACCTCCACTCCACTCAGCCTGGGCACATTCACTCCACTCAGCCTGGGCACTTCCAATCCCATTCTGCCTGGGAACCTGCACTCCACTCAGCCTGGGCACCTCCACTCCATTCAGCCTGGGTACATTCACTCCACTCAGCCTGGGCACTTCCAATCCCACTCTGCCTGGGAACCTGCACTCCACTCAGCCTGGGCACCTCCACTCCATTCAGCCTGGGCACATTCACTCCACTCAGCCTGGGCACTTCCAGTCCCACTCTGCCTGGGAACCTGCACTCCACTCAGCCTGGGCACCTCCACTCCACTCAGCCTGGGCACATTCACTCCACTCAGCCTTGGCACATTCACTCCACTCAGCCTGGGCACATTCACTCCACTCAGCCTGGGCACTTCCAGTCCCACTCTGCCCAGGAACCTCCACTCCCACTCTGCCTGGGAACCTCCGCTACTCCTCTCCACACCCGGCTCTCCACCCGACTCGCGGGGGCCCACTCTTAAGCCCCCCCGCCGCAAGTTATAGGCCCTTTGCCCGGGCGGAAAGTGAACCGCGGAACTGTGCCCCGCCCTCAATTCTCGTCCGATCGGAACGCGGTTTGGACCCGTTCTCCTGGGCGGCCTCGCAGCCCCTCCAGACCCGGCCAGTTAGCTCCATGGGGCCGCCTTGAGCACGGGGAGGTGTGACACTTGACGCTTTGGCGCAACGGTGCCCGCGCCACGAGCCAAAAAGCGCCCCCCTCTCTCCGCGCCCATTGAAGGCAATGGGGAAACGCACGTTTCGGGCTCCGGCGACAGGGCACATTCACTCCACTCTGTCTAGGCACATTGACTCCCATTCAGCCTGGGCACATTCACTCCACTCCGCCAGGGCACTTCCAGTCCCACTCTGCCTGGGAACCTGCACTCCACTCGGCCTGGGCACCTCCACTCCACTCAGCCTGGGCACATTCACTCCACTGAGCCTGGGCTCTTCCAATCCCACTCAGCCTGGGCACCTCCACTCCACTCAGCCTGGGTACATTCACTCCACTCAGCCTGGGCACTTCCAATCCCACTCTGCCTGGGAACCTGCTCTCCACTCAGCCTGGGCACCTCCACTTCACTCAGCCTGGGCACATTCACTCCACTCTGCCTGGGAACCTGCACTCCACTCAGCCTGGGCACCTCCACTCCATTCAGCCTGGGCACATCCACTCCATTCAGCCTGGGCACATTCACTCCACTCAGCCTGGGCACTTCCAGTCCCACTCTGCCTGGGAACCTGCACTCCACTCAGCCTTGGCACTTCCAATCCCACTCTGCCTGGGAACCTGCACTCCACTCAGCCTGGGTTAGGGGTTAGGGTTAGGGTTAGGGTTAGGGTTAGGGGTTAGGGTTAGGGTTAGGGGTTAGGGGTTAGGGTTAGGGTTAGGGTTAGGGTTAGGGTTAGGGTTAGGGTTAGGGTTAGGGTTAGGGTTAGGGTTAGGGTTAGGGTTAGGGTTAGGGTTAGGGTTAGGGTTAGGGTTAGGGTTAGGGTTAGGGTTAGGGTTAGGGTTAGGGTTAGGGTTAGGGTTAGGGTTAGGGTTAGGGTTAGGGTTAGGGTTAGGGTTAGGGTTAGGGTTAGGGTTAGGGTTAGGGTTAGGGTTAGGGTTAGGGTTAGGGTTAGGGTTAGGGTTAGGGTTAGGGTTAGGGTTAGGGTTAGGGTTAGGGTTAGGGTTAGGGTTAGGGTTAGGGTTAGGGTTAGGGTTAGGGTTAGGGTTAGGGTTAGGGTTAGGGTTAGGGTTAGGGTTAGGGTTAGGGTTAGGGTTAGGGTTAGGGTTAGGGTTAGGGTTAGGGTTAGGGTTAGGGTTAGGGTTAGGGTTAGGGTTAGGGTTAGGGTTAGGGTTAGGGTTAGGGTTAGGGTTAGGGTTAGGGTTAGGGTTAGGGTTAGGGTTAGGGTTAGGGTTAGGGTTAGGGTTAGGGTTAGGGTTAGGGTTAGGGTTAGGGTTAGGGTTAGGGTTAGGGTTAGGGTTAGGGTTAGGGTTAGGGTTAGGGTTAGGGTTAGGTAAGTAAGAAATCTTTATTTCCCAAGTTGTCCCATATTAGGGCCTCTTGGGAAATAAAAGTTTGCACTGGCCATTCAGGGTACTGAAGCCTTTAAGTAGGAAGAATTTGGTCCCTCTTGTGTCGGTGCTCTATGTGCGTTGATTTAGTCCTCTTGGAAATAGAGTGCTAAGTTTGAGAATCCAGTGTTTCTCAAACCTGCGTCTCTCCTCCGGTGTCCAATTGTTGTTCATTTGAAGGCCCGATATTTCTAGTGCCTCAAGTCCATGGTGAAGGAAATGAGCCACCAGGTGTGTGTCTGTCTCTCTATGATTTCTAATGTTGTATATATGTTGTGCTAGTCTACATTTAATTGTGTTCCCTGTTTCTCCTACATATATTATACCACATTGTTTGCACTTAATGGCATATATGCAGTTTTTAGTGTTTTTATTTAGTGTTTGTTTTATTATGTAGGTTGTGTTGGTAGTGGTGTTTCTGACTGTAGTGGCTTGTTTGTAAAATATTGGGCCCTGTGTCGGTAAAGTATTAATTTCTGGTAGTTTGCTGCTTACCAGATGATCTTTAAGATTTTTATTTCTTTTATATGCTGAGATAATTTGATATTCCTGGATAATGTTTGTGTTCTGTAGAGTGCGGGTTAGATTTAATTTGATTTTTCTGTTTGCAGCTAGGCTAAATGCTGAGTAGGTGGTGATTAGCGGAATGATTTTGCGCGTGTCTTGTTGTCTGGTGGTTAAGAAAGTTTTCCGGACCTGTCTAAGGAAAGATCTGGAATACCCCCTTGGTTTTAATGCTTTGAAGAGGGTCTGGGTAGCCTCTTCAAAATCTATTACCTGTGTGCAAATCCTGTTGAACCTGAGCAATTGTGATTTGATCAGGCCCTTGAAAGTGTGTTTAGGGTGGAGACTGTTTTTATGTAAAAGTGTGTGTGTGTCAGTCTCTTTAAAGAAGACTTTAGTGTCTAAAGTGTGTGTTTGGGAAAAAGAGGGTCCCTTGTATGTGGTAGTGTCCAAGAAATCTATTTGTTGGTTATGCGTGATGTATTTAACTGTTATCATTCTATGGTGTGTGTTGAGGATTTGTATAAAGTGTTTGAAGTCCTCTAAACTGTGTGTCCATGTTCCCCATATGTCATCTAAGTATCTAAAATAATTGGTGGGTAATTTGGGGCATTTTTGAAAAACAGTCTCCTCCCAGTGTGCCATGTAAATGTTCGCGTAGGCCGGTGCAAATTTCTTACCCATCGCTGTGCCGCTGATTTGTAAAAAGAATTCTTTGTTGAATTCAAAATCATTTTTTGTCAGGTTGATTTCTAGCAGTTGTAGGAGAGATGTATCCGGGCGGCTGTCGTCCGGGTATTTCTCCATCCAGAGTTTTACAGCTGTTAGCCCTGCTGCAGTGTTTATGTTTGTGTAGAGACTATCTATGTCAATTGTGAATAAAATGGTGTCCTGTGTTATTTTAGTGTTTTTAACTATGCGTATGAAGTCGTATGTGTCTTTTATGTAACTGTTGTGTTTAGTTGACAGTGGAGTGAGGAAATAGTCTATGTATTCTGCGATCCTGTAGGATTCGCTGTTGCAGTCTGAAACAATAGGTCTCCCTGCCGGGATCTCATATGGTACACTCCAGGACTGAGGCTGTTTGTGTATTTTGGGGAGGAGGTAAAAAACCCTTGGTCTAGGATTTTCCTCCCCCCTTAGGTAAAAACTTTGTTTTTTTGTGATGTAATTGTTTTCTAACAGTGTCTGTATAATGTCATATATTTCTTGTGCTGTGTCTAGATATATGGGTCGAATTAATTTTTTATAGTGTGTAGTGTTGTTTAATTGTCTGTGTGCTTCTTGAATGTATTGTGTTCTGTCCATGATTACTATGGCACTCCCCTTGTCAGCTGGTTTGATGACAATTTGTTTATTGTTTGCCAGCTGATGTAGTGCTTGGCTCTCTCCTCTGCTGAGGTTGTTTTTGTCTTTATGGGTTTGGGGGTTAAGTGCCTTGATCAGGGTGTTGTTGTCTTTTATGAGTTGTGTGATTGTACCCGGGATTTGGCTCTCCCTGGGTTCCCAGTTGGATCGGGCCATAAATGGTGTTCTGTCTGTGTTTTCTGATCCCTCAAAAAAGACAGCTAGTTTCAGCTTTCTGTGAAACTCCTGAGCTTCTCCTCTGAGGGTTTCTTTTTGTTTTTTTCTAATGTTTGCCGTCGGTACGAATGATAGGCCTTTGTCCAGTAAACTAATTTGATTTGGTGTGGGTGAAAAGTTTTGTGCCAGCAGTATAATGTTCTTATTCCCCCTCCCTGTTTGTGTTTGGGTTTGTGGGATTCTCAGTTTAAATGTTTTAGCCAGTGTTCCAACATCTTGCCAGCTGTTCTCTCTGTCCAGTGGATGTCGTCCCGTGTAGTGCGGAAGTCCTCCTCCGGAAGCTTGGGAACATGTGGCATGTTTCGGAGAATGTGATTATTGATCTCCTCCAAATTGGATTTCTGGCGGGGGTTCCAGGTTTTGGAATAATTAATTAACGGGATCCAAATTTCTGCTGCCGGGAAGGTGTTTTTTGTCATCCTCAGCATGGTCTGTAGCTGTTTTATTGCTGTTTTTTTAGGGTGCTGGTCCTTGTTGTTAATCCCAGTGGACAGGATGACTCTCTGTACTCTGGGATTCACTGGGGTTTTCTCCAGGAGTCCTGCGATATGATAAAATGTTGCTCCGGGGTAGCTGTCAATTTGTAGGTCTCCCCTGGAGTGGGACTGGATCCTGGAGAGGTTGGAGTCCCCTAGGATTATGTTCGGTTTGCTGGTTCTGATGGTCCATTCCTGGACCTTCCGCGTTGTTCGGGGGTGTCTGGTCGGGTAGAAGATTTCCTCCGCTACTCCGACTCCAGTGGCGTGGGTGGGGGGGTGGGAGTGGGTGCAGGGTTCGGGTCAGGGGTCGGAGTGGGAGTGGGGTTAGGGTTAGGGTGGGGGTGGGGGTTGGGCTCAGGGGTAGGGTTAGGGTTAGGGTGGGGGTTGGGGTTGGGGTCAGGGTGGGGGTGGGGGTCAGGGTTAGGGTTAGGGTGGGGGTGGGGGTGGGGGTGGGGGTTGGGGTCAGGGATAGGGATAGGGGTAGGGTTAAGGTTAGGGTTAGGGTGGGGGTGGGGGTTGGGGTCAGGGTTGGGGTTAGGGTTAGGGTTAGGGTGGGGGTGGGGGTTGGGGTCAGGGTTGGGGTTAGGGTGGGGGTTGGGGTCAGGGATAGGGGTAGGGGTGCGGTTAGAATTAGGAGCTGAGTGGGGGTTAGCGGTGGGGCCAGAGTGGTCATGGTCCCGTCTGTGTCTGGGTTTTTGGGGCCTTTGTGGTAGTGGTTCCGGAGTCCAGTCCCTGTGGTTTTCTGGGGTTCCACGGGTCCTTCTCCGGTTCTGTGCTGGTGCTCGGTGGGGTTTAGGAGCGCTGATCCTGGGGGTGCATGTCTGCCGCAGTGTCGGCCACTCCCTCTGGTACTGGTCCTGGTTCCGGGGCGTAGTGTGGGTGATTCTATCCGCTGTGGGTGGGGGTGGTGGAGGATTCACTAGAGCAGTGAATCTGTTGCTGGTGGAGACTGGAGTTGTGCGTCTTACAGTTCTCCAAATTGGGGCCACTGTTTCCTGGGCGATGTCCAGGGTGGTCGGGTGTAATCTTCGGCCAAACTTCTTTTTGGCCCACCTGGCCGCCACCTGGAACGCCTCTGGCCAGTTGTTGAGCTGAATTCTCTCCAATTTTTTGGTGAGTTGTTCCAGGATCTTGAGATAGTGTTCCTCCAAGATCTGCATGCATGTGTGGAGCCAGTTCGGGCATTCCCCGTCAGTAACAACATGGTGTCCTCTGCACCAGGGTGGCCAGTTCCTGCATCTTTTTAAATAAACTGGTGGGTGGTGCTGTCCCGGCTCCAGACACTGCAGTGTTCTGCAGGTGATGCGTTGTCTGGATGACTCGGAAGAGGGTCCTAGTGGCCTCAGCGAAAGCCGTCATGGTGTTTTGGTGTGGGTAAGGTGGTGTGTTTTTAATTTTCTAATTTTGAGAATAACGCAAGACTATTTTTTTGTGGTTTAAACTGTTTTTATTTTCTAGAATTGTCAAATATTTTTCAAATTTTACAGATTTTTAGTGTTTTTTTAGTAATTTTTTATCATTAAAAATGTTGTGCAAGCGGCGGTGCAGGTTTCGACTGTTTGATAGCGTGCTGTCAACACGAGGTTGACGCTTATCAAAGCAGTCTATACTTACCAAGACTGTTACCTTGTGGTTTAGTTGACACCGTTAGGTTTCCACCACAAGGTAGTGCAGTCTGTACCGTGTTGCTGCAGGATTCCTCCTGGTGTCTCGTCCGTGAAAATGTTCAGGTTTGTTTTGCTCTTTCGGGATCAGCAGCGGGAGAGTTCCTCCGAGTAGGATGTGTTCCTCTGCTGTCTTCCAAAGCATATGTCGACACAACGTTTCGCCTTGTCTTAGGCTTCTTCAGGTGTGTGGTTAGGGTTAGGGTTAGGGTTAGGGTTAGGGGTTAGGGTTAGGGTTAGGGTTAGGGTTAGGGTTAGGGTTAGGGTTAGGGTTAGGTAAGGGTTAGGGTTAGGGTTAGGGTTAGGGTTAGGGTTAGGGTTAGGGTTAGGGTTAGGGTTAGGGTTAGGGTTAGGGTTAGGGTTAGGGTTAGGGTTAGGGTTAGGGTTAGGGTTAGGGTTAGGGTTAGGGTTAGGGTTAGGGTTAGGGTTAGGGTTAGGGTTAGGGTTAGGGTTAGGGTTAGGGTTAGGGTTAGGGTTAGGGTTAGGGTTAGGGTTAGGGTTAGGGTTAGGGTTAGGGTTAGGGTTAGGGTTAGGGTTAGGGTTAGGGTTAGGGTTAGGGTTAGGGTTAGGGTTAGGGTTAGGGTTAGGGTTAGGGTTAGGGTTAGGGTTAGGGTTAGGGTTAGGGTTAGGGTTAGGGTTAGGGTTAGGGTTAGGGTTAGGGTTAGGGTTAGGGTTAGGGTTAGGGTTAGGGTTAGGGTTAGGGTTAGGGTTAGGGTTAGGGTTAGGGTTAGGGTTAGGGTTAGGGTTAGGGTTAGGGTTAGGGTTAGGGTTAGGGTTAGGGTTAGGGTTAGGGTTAGGGTTAGGGTTAGGGTTAGGGTTAGGGTTAGGGTTAGGGTTAGGGTTAGGGTTAGGGTTAGGGTTAGGGTTAGGGTTAGGGTTAGGGTTAGGGTTAGGGTTAGGGTTAGGGTTAGGGTTAGGGTTAGGGTTAGGGTTAGGGTTAGGGTTAGGGTTAGGGTTAGGGTTAGGGTTAGGGTTAGGGTTAGGGTTAGGGTTAGGGTTAGGGTTAGGGTTAGGGTTAGGGTTAGGGTTAGGGTTAGGGTTAGGGTTAGGGTTAGGGTTAGGGTTAGGGTTAGGGTTAGGGTTAGGGTTAGGGTTAGGGTTAGGGTTAGGGTTAGGGTTAGGGTTAGGGTTAGGGTTAGGGTTAGGGTTAGGGTTAGGGTTAGGGTTAGGGTTAGGGTTAGGGTTAGGGTTAGGGTTAGGGTTAGGGTTAGGGTTAGGGTTAGGGTTAGGGTTAGGGTTAGGGTTAGGGTTAGGGTTAGGGTTAGGGTTAGGGTTAGGGTTAGGGTTAGGGTTAGGGTTAGGGTTAGGGTTAGGGTTAGGGTTAGGGTTAGGGTTAGGGTTAGGGTTAGGGTTAGGGTTAGGGTTAGGGTTAGGGTTAGGGTTAGGGTTAGGGTTAGGGTTAGGGTTAGGGTTAGGGTTAGGGTTAGGGTTAGGGTTAGGGTTAGGGTTAGGGTTAGGGTTAGGGTTAGGGTTAGGGTTAGGGTTAGGGTTAGGGTTAGGGTTAGGGTTAGGGTTAGGGTTAGGTAAGTAAGAAATCTTTATTTCCCAAGTTGTCCCATATTAGGGCCTCTTGGGAAATAAAAGTTTGCACTGGCCATTCAGGGTACTGAAGCCTTTAAGTAGGAAGAATTTGGTCCCTCTTGTGTCGGTGCTCTATGTGCGTTGATTTAGTCCTCTTGGAAATAGAGTGCTAAGTTTGAGAATCCAGTGTTTCTCAAACCTGCGTCTCTCCTCCGGTGTCCAATTATTGTTCATTTGAAGGCCCGATATTTCTAGTGCCTCAAGTCCATGGTGAAGGAAATGAGCCACCAGGTGTGTGTCTGTCTCTCTGTGATTTCTAATGTTGTATATATGTTGTGCTAGTCTACATTTAATTGTGTTCCCTGTTTCTCCTACATATATTATACCACATTGTTTGCACTTAATGGCATATATGCAGTTTTTAGTGTTTTTATTTAGTGTTTGTTTTATTATGTAGGTTGTGTTGGTAGTGGTGTTTCTGACTGTAGTGGCTTGTTTGTAAAATATTGGGCCCTGTGTCGGTAAAGTATTAATTTCTGGTAGTTTGCTGCTTACCAGATGATCTTTAAGATTTTTATTTCTTTTATATGCTGAGATAATTTTATAGTCCTGGATAATGTTTGTGTTCTGTAGAGTGCGGGTTAGATTTAATTTAATTTTTCTGTTTGCAGCTAGGCTAAATGCTGAGTAGGTGGTGATTAGCGGAATGATTTTGCGCGTGTCTTGTTGTCTGGTGGTCAAGAAAGTTTTCCGGACCTGTCTAAGGAAAGATCTGGAATACCCCCTTGGTTTTAATGCATTGAAGAGGGTCTGGGTAGCCTCTTCAAAATCTATTACCTGTGTGCAAATCCTGTTGAACCTGAGCAATTGTGATTTGATCAGGCCCTTGAAAGTGTGTTTAGGGTGGAGACTGTTTTTATGTAAAAGTGTGTGTGTGTCAGTCTCTTTAAAGAAAACTTTAGTGTCTAAGGTGTGTGTTTGGGAAAAAGAGGGTCCCTTGTATGTGGTAGTGTCCAAGAAATCTATTTGTTGGTTATGCGTGATGTATTTAACTGTTATCATTCTATGGTGTGTGTTGAGGATTTGTATAAAGTGTTTGAAGTCCTCTAAACTGTGTGTCCATGTTCCCCATATGTCATCTAAGTATCTAAAATAATTGGTGGGTAATTTGGGGCATTTTGGAAAAAACAGTCTCCTCCCAGTGTGCCATGTAAATGTTAGCGTAGGCCGGTGCAAATTTCTTACCCATCGCTGTGCCGCTGATTTGTAAAAAGAATTCTTTGTTGAATTCAAAATCATTTTTTGTCAGGTTGATTTCTAACAGTTGTAGGAGAGATGTATCCGGGCGGCTGTCGTCTGGGTATTTCTCCATCCAGAGTTTTACAGCTGTTAGCCCTGCTGCAGTGTTTATGTTTGTGTAGAGACTATCTATGTCAATTGTGAATAAAATGGTGTCCTGTGTTATTTTAGTGTTTTTAACTATGCGTATGAAGTCGTATGTGTCTTTTATGTAGCTGTTGTGTTTAGTTGACAGTGGAGTGAGGAAATGGTCTATGTATTCTGCGATCCTGTAGGATTCGCTGTTGCAGTCTGAAACAATAGGTCTCCCTGCCGGGATCTCATATGGTACACTCCAGGACTGAGGCTGTTTGTGTATTTTGGGGAGGAGGTAAAAAACCCTTGGTCTAGGATTTTCCTCCCCCCTTAGGTAAAAACTTTGTTTTTTTGTGATGTAATTGTTTTCTAATAGTGTCTGTATAATGTCATATATTTCTTGTGCTGTGTCTAGATATATGGGTCGAATTAATTTTTTATAGTGTGTAGTGTTGTTTAATTGTCTGTGTGCTTCTTGGATGTACTGTGTTCTGTCCATGATTACTATGGCACTCCCCTTGTCAGCTGGTTTGATGACAATTTGTTTATTGTTTGCCAGCTGATGTAGTGCTTGGCTCTCTCCTCTGCTGAGGTTGTTTTTGTCTTTATGGGTTTGGGGGTTAAGTGCTTTGATCAGGGTGTTGTTGTCTTTTATGAGTTGTGTGATTGTACCCGGGATTTGGCTCTCCCTGGGTTCCCAGTTGGATCGGGCCATAAAGGGTGTTCTGTTTGTGTTTTCTGATCCCTCAAAAAAGACAGCTAGTTTCAGCTTTCTGTGAAACTCCTGAGCTTCTCCTCTGAGGGTTTCTTTTTGTTTTTTTCTAATGTTTGCCGTCGGTACGAATGATAGGCCTTTGTCCAGTAAACTAATTTGATTTGGTGTGGGTGAAAAGTTTTGTGCCAGCAGTATAATGTTCTTATTCCCCTCCCTGTTTGTGTTTGGGTTTGTGGGGATTCTCAGTTTAAATGTTTTAGCCAGTGTTCCAACATCTTGCCAGCTGTTCTCTCTGTCCAGTGGATGTCGTCCCGTGTAGTGCGGAAGTCCTCCTCCGGAAGCTTGGGAACATGTGGCATGTTTCGGAGAATGTGATTATTGATCTCCTCCAAATTGGATTTCTGGCGGGGTTCCAGGTTTTGGGAATAATTAATTAACGGGATCCAAATTTCTGCTGCCGGGAAGGTGTTTTTTGTCATCCTCAGCATGGTCTGCAGCTGTTTTATTGCTGTTTTTTTAGGGTGCTGGTCCTTGTTGTTAATCCCAGTGGACAGGATGACTCTCTGTACTCTGGGATTCACTTGGGTTTTCTCCAGGAGTCCTGCGATATGATAAAATGTTGCTCCGGGGTAGCTGTCAATTTGTAGGTCTCCCCTGGAGTGGGACTGGATCCTGGAGAGGTTGGAGTCCCCTAGGATTATGTTCGGTTTGCTGGTTCTGATGGTCCATTCCTGGACCTTCCGCGTTGTTCGGGGGTGTCTGGTCGGGTAGAAGATTTCCTCCGCTACTCCGACTCCAGTGGCGTGGGGTGGGGGGGTGGGAGTGGGTGCAGGGTTCAGGTCAGGGGTCGGAGTGGGAGTGGGGTTAGGGTTAGGGTGGGGGTGGGGGTTGGGCTCAGGGGTAGGGTTAGGGTTAGGGTGGGGGTTGGTTAGGGTTAGGGTTAGGGTTAGGGTTAGGGTTAGGGTTAGGGTTAGGGTTAGGGTTAGGGTTAGGGTTAGGGTTAGGGTTAGGGTTAGGGTTAGGGTTAGGGTTAGGGTTAGGGTTAGGGTTAGGGTTAGGGTTAGGGTTAGGGTTAGGGTTAGGGTTAGGGTTAGGGTTAGGGTTAGGGTTAGGGTTAGGGTTAGGGTTAGGGTTAGGGTTAGGGTTAGGGTTAGGGTTAGGGTTAGGGTTAGGGTTAGGGTTAGGGTTAGGGTTAGGGTTAGGGTTAGGGTTAGGGTTAGGGTTAGGGTTAGGGTTAGGGTTAGGGTTAGGGTTAGGGTTAGGGTTAGGGTTAGGGTTAGGGTTAGGGTTAGGGTTAGGGTTAGGGTTAGGGTTAGGGTTAGGGTTAGGGTTAGGGTTAGGGTTAGGGTTAGGGTTAGGGTTAGGGTTAGGGTTAGGGTTAGGGTTAGGGTTAGGGTTAGGGTTAGGGTTAGGGTTAGGGTTAGGGTTAGGGTTAGGGTTAGGGTTAGGGTTAGGGTTAGGGTTAGGGTTAGGGTTAGGGTTAGGGTTAGGGTTAGGGTTAGGGTTAGGGTTAGGGTTAGGGTTAGGGTTAGGGTTAGGGTTAGGGTTAGGGTTAGGGTTAGGGTTAGGGTTAGGGTTAGGGTTAGGGTTAGGGTTAGGGTTAGGGTTAGGGTTAGGGTTAGGGTTAGGGTTAGGGTTAGGGTTAGGGTTAGGGTTAGGGTTAGGGTTAGGGTTAGGGTTAGGGTTAGGGTTAGGGTTAGGGTTAGGGTTAGGGTTAGGGTTAGGGTTAGGGTTAGGGTTAGGGTTAGGGTTAGGGTTAGGGTTAGGGTTAGGGTTAGGGTTAGGGTTAGGGTTAGGGTTAGGGTTAGGGTTAGGGTTAGGGTTAGGGTTAGGGTTAGGGTTAGGGTTAGGGTTAGGGTTAGGGTTAGGGTTAGGGTTAGGGTTAGGGTTAGGGTTAGGGTTAGGGTTAGGGTTAGGGTTAGGGTTAGGGTTAGGGTTAGGGTTAGGGTTAGGGTTAGGGTTAGGGTTAGGGTTAGGGTTAGGGTTAGGGTTAGGGTTAGGGTTAGGGTTAGGGTTAGGGTTAGGGTTAGGGTTAGGGTTAGGGTTAGGGTTAGGGTTAGGGTTAGGGTTAGGGTTAGGGTTAGGGTTAGGGTTAGGGTTAGGGTTAGGGTTAGGGTTAGGGTTAGGGTTAGGGTTAGGGTTAGGGTTAGGGTTAGGGTTAGGGTTAGGGTTAGGGTTAGGGTTAGGGTTAGGGTTAGGGTTAGGGTTAGGGTTAGGGTTAGGGT